>NW_026899648.1:0-90486 GCF_033153095.1 Gastrolobium bilobum | reverse complement strand
CCATTGCCAAATAGTAACTATATGACAAATTGAGAATTCTATCAACTTCACTACATTAATACCAACTTGTTTCATGCTAAGTAACCTTCTAATATATATTTTTAGTCACACACACATAAAAACAAGATCAAAATATGTCTTATGTATTTCATTTTACTTGGCCGAATTGGCCTATAAAGGATTCTATAGTCTTTCTTCATAAATTCACTCTTAATTTAATTAAAGCAATCATCAAACAATCACTTGAAATCAATGTTTCGTTTAGACAATCTAACAAACACATGGTTGGCACCACTTAATCACATTATAGCTAACTTTGTTCATTAACCATATATGTTCCTATTATCCTTTATATCAGCTTTCATAATTAATATAGCAATCCTCACTAATCATAAAGTGTGTGGCTGTGTTGCCTACACTAGAATTTCAAAGGTTTCTTTTAACTTTCACTCAATATTTATTAAACCAATCCTTATTTGTTCAAATAAAAATCATAGCTTCACTTAAACACTTGGTTTACATAAATTTTCATGCCTTGGCCAATTGGTTCTTTGTTCTCACAACAATTCCCTTTTGTTAATTTAAAGCTTTTCTATGTTTAGTTTGACATCAAATCATCAAACAACCAACAACCATACATAAAACTCATTAAATATTCATGATATAAAACCATCATAAACAGCCCTAATTCCATAGCAACCCCCTTGATACATTTATTTTCAACCGTTAAAATTGAGATAATTTACCTTGTCTAGCTTCCACTTCAACTATTCAACAATCCCAAGCTTAAAAGTGCAGAAGACCACATAAACCCCTTCTTGACAGCATGTATTTCACAAGAAAAGGAGAGGATTTTCTCACTTTAGAGAGTTTCTCTCAAAGAACTACACCATGGAATATGTTTACAAGGTCATAGCCTTTACTTTCTATGAAGAAACCTAAGTAGAAAGATGATGAAAAAAACGATGCACTCTTGCCGTTTTCTCTCATATACGCTAGACTGTAGAAGAAGAAGAAACAAAGAATAATCGTGGAAATGAAGCTTAAAAAAAACAACCGACTTTGGGTACACTTAATAACTAATGGATTAACTTTCTTGTCATCTCACTAAAGACAAAGCAAGAAAACTAACGTGAAACACCAAAAAAAAAATAGAAAACCGATTTGGAAAGTTAAGCAATTTCCTATTGGTTGCTTAATTCAAATGCTACTACTTGAATACAAGGAGAGAAAAAAAAAACTTGGAGATGGACACAAATGGTCAGCCACCGATTTGGACCTTTAATAATGGGCCAATTTACAAAATTTCCACTATTGACTTTACAAACACTCAACTTGAATTTACAAAATCCCCACATTAGATGCATCACATTCAATCTCAAAAGATTTAGAAAAATTAGGCAATACAAGAATAGGTGCATGAGTTAATTTATCTTTGAGGGCAGCAAAGGCTTTCTCTTGTTTTTCACCCCATTTAAAACCAACATGCCTTTTAATCACTTCATTCAAGGGTGCAGCTATGGTACTGAAATCTTTAACAAATCTCCTATAGAAACTAGCTAAGCCATGAAAGCTTCTCACCTCACTTACATTCTTAGGAGTTGGCCACTCTTGAATAGATTTCACCTTCTCTTGATCAACTTGCACTCCTTGTGAGCTAACAACAAAACCAAGAAAAACAACATGGTCTATACAAAACACACATTTTTCCATTTCCTAGAAACTCCCTTAACACATGATTCATTAGTCTCATGAAGGTACTAGGAGCATTGGTTAAACCAAAGGGCATAACCAACCATTCATACAGCCCATATTTAGTTTTAAAAGCTGTTTTCCATTCATCCCCTTCTCTAATCCTAATTTGATGGTATCCACTTTTTAAATCAATTTTAGAGAAGAAACAAGCACCATGCAATTCATCCAATAAATCATCCAATCTAGGAATAGGATGTCTATACTTTACCGTGATGTTATTGATGGCTCTACAGTCAGTGCACATTCTCCAGGTTCCATCTTTCTTAGGCACTAAAAGGACTGGGACTGCACATGGACTTAAGCTTTCTTGCACCCATCCTCTTTTCATCAAGTCTTCAACTTGTCTCTGAATCTCCTTGGTCTCTTGGGGGTTACTCCTATAGGCTGGCCTATTAGGCAATGCAGCTCCCGGCACGAGATCAATTTGATGTTCAATGCCTCTTAGAGGAGGCAGTCCATGAGGCACCTCTTTGGGAAAGACATCTTCAAATTCCTGCAACAAAGAAGAAACCTCATTTGGAAGAGAGTTAGTAGGACTGGCATCTTTGATATTATTACACTCTTTACTCAAAAGTAAGAGCATTGGCTTTTTCAATTGTATAGCCTTTTTCACCTCTTTTTCTTTTATAAACAAATTTTGTGTTTTTCTCTCTTTTTTTCTCTCTTTTTCTTGCTCTCTTCCACTCTCTTTCCCCTTTTTCTCTCCACTTTCTTTTCTCTCTTGCTTTCTTTTATCTCTCATTTTCAAATGATCCTCACTAACTTCTCTTGGAGTCAAAGGTGCAAGAATAGTCTTGCGTTCTTCATGCACAAAAGAGAATTTGTTGGTGTAACCATCATGCATAACTTTCTTATCATATTGCCAAGGTCTCCCAAGAAGCAAATGACAAGCCTCCATTGGTACCACATCACATAAAACTGTATCATCATACTTTCCTATGGAGAAGTTCACCTCCACTTGTTTGCTTACGGTCACTTCACCATCCTCACTAAGCCATTGAAGCTTATATGGCAGCGGGTGAGGTTTGGTTTCCATGCCCAATTTAGACACCATTCTAGCACTTGCAACATTGGTACAACTCCCTCCATCAATAATTAAAGAACATACCTTTCCTTGGATAAGGCATCTAGTATGAAAAATGTTCTCTCTTTGACTATCATCCATGTCTTTTACTTGGCTACCCAACATCCTTCTTACCATAAACAAATCTCCTTCCGGTATAATTTCCTCGTCATACTCATCTTCATCATCATGTGAGGCAGAATCTGAAGAAGACTCACTAGTAATCTCTCCATCCTCTTTAAGTAACATAGTCTTCTTAGTTGGACATTCTGAAGCTATGTGACCTCTTCCCAAACACTTGAAACATTTTATTTCACTATTCCTTGTCTTCTTAGGGGTCTCATTGGACTTAATTTGAGTCCTTTGAGGTGCAGCAGTGGGGTTGCTTGATGAAGTACCTCCCTCCTTCTTATTTCTGTCCTTCCAACTTGAAGAATTAAAATTAGAAGAGTTTTTCCTCATGACACCCTTTCTCTTGAGTTGTTGTTCTACCTTACTAGCTTGATGCACTAAATCCTCCAACTCCACATAATTTTGCAACTCCACAACATCCCTTATGTCACTATTCAGTCCATGCAAGAAACGTGCCATAGTAGCCTCCCGTTCTTCACTAACATTTGCTCTAATCAAGGAAACCTCCATCTCTTTATAATACTCATCTACACTCTTGTTACCTTGTGTAAGCCGTTGAAGTTTATTGTGAAGGTCTCTATGATAATGGGAAGGAACAAATCTTCTTCTCATTAGCCTTTTCATCTCCATCCAACTATCCACCAATGGTTCTTCATATCTTACCCTCTCCTTTTGCAATTGGTCCCACCAAATAAGAGCATAATCACTAAACTCCATGGCTGCCACCTTCATTTTCTTTTCTTCAGTATAGTTGTGACATGAAAATAAATGCTCAATCTTCATTTCCCACTCCAAATAGGCCTCCGGATCACTTTTTCCTTTAAAAGATGGTATATTAAGCTTCACCCCCTTAATTATATCCTCTCTAGCAACATCCTCATTATCTCTTCTCCTTCTATCAACCCTTCTTCTACCTCCATCATCATCATGAGTCCCTTGATTTTCTAAGTGCTCAATTCTCTCATATAAGTCCTCTGTTTGCTCCCTCATCATCGTTTGCATTCGATCCATATAAAATGTATCACTCGTGTTTGTTGCTCTCTATTAGGCTTTTGTGTAATGTGCTCTCTTGCCTTTTTCCTCTCAATAGCTCTCTTTAAGTTCTTAACAGAATCTCCAAGAACACTCAAGAGTACAATCCCAAACTCAAGAATTCGTAATGACAAATTGGAAATATGTCAAAGAAGGCAAAACAAAGAAAACCAAAACAAATTGAAGGAATTATTCAAGGAAGACACTTTGGACCTGATTTGAGAGTAGTAGTGTGTAACAAGTAGCTGTATAGCATATATTTTTTTTTTCAACTCTTTTTTTTTTTTTTTTCTAAAACCTGATGCTTCAATAAAATGGAATTTTTAATTTTGGAATGAAAAATTCAGATTGCAGTAATGCTAAACTGAATTTGATTGAATTCTCCACAAAACAAGCTATTATTTAACACACTAACAGCATACTACTCAAGGAACAAGGATTGAAAGGATTAAAAATCAAGAACAATGATGAACATAGGACGAACCTTAAGAACACAAGTGCAGAAATTATGAACACAACAAGAAATTGAAACAAACAGAATATCAAAGGAACAAATTAGGAACCAACAACAAAGGCTAAAACAGAATTGCACAATTCAAAATTGAAAACACAAATACTAGGGATTAGGGTTACCAAATGTGTGATCAGAATTGATGGAAACAATGGAGAAAAATCAAACCCAATTCCAATCCTAGAACTGAGCTCTGATTACCACATGATATGATCCCCAATAGGAATGGAGGAATGGATCTACTAGGAATGGAATTCTAACCCCAAATTCATCCACCAACACGACCTGTTAAGAATAGAGCGTATCTCACGCTACAGACCTCGGATTTGGGTGATTCCAAAACGAGGTGAAAGATGGCTTCCTGAATCACGATTTTGGCACAAGAATCACCGAAAAAGGATAAGGAATTCGAGAGATATGAATCCAAGATAATATAGAACGAAATTGGAGTTTAAGGATTATAGGTAGGCGCCACAATTCGAAAGAATTGATAAGCCCAAGAACGCCACAATGATTGATGCCCTTGATAAGTTCAGAGATTCTCAAAAGAACCCAAGAGAACTAGTCTCACCAAAATAGGTTAACTTGATATTCCAAATCTGTCTTCAAAAGCCATGGTGTTCCCTTATATAGTGGGCAACAACCATATTGAGTTTAACCTAAAAGTACTTACACATAAAAGAAGATAGACAACCCAATAATCCAGCCCAATAAGCCTTATTACAAAAAGTTTAACTAAATATAAGAAAATAAAAAATTAAGTGCAGAATTTGGGCCAAGTAAAATAAAGCCTTCATGCATATCCATTGAGGCTTATTCTTCAAGGTCTTCAATTTTAATTAAGTGTATCATTTTGGGCTCTTCTTCCTTTAGACTTGGGCTTGTCTCAAGTAAAGTGGTCACCAAGAGATTTAGAGCCTCTTTAGCCTTTTTAGATTTTGCTCTTGTCATTGGGCCTCCAAGACCTTGTATGTCCTCCAAGTTTATTGTCTTGGTCATGCCACCTCCTATGTCCTCATCACATGGTTATTAGCTGGGCTTTCTAAGAGGCTATACTAGCCTGTGTACAAATGTATATATTTGTGATACTGTGATGTATTATGTTTATGTAGGTTGATGTAAGATGTTGTTGTTAGGGCACAAAGCCACCTTTTTGATGTGATATATATAGAGTTATGGATCATTTCTGCATGCTACTGTATATGATATGGAATTGCTGTATATTGTTGGGTTGTGAGTGCCCCAAGGCATTGCTGGTCCATGTGTGTGCCACCCATTGGATTATTAGGTATATTTGTGGCATTAGTGAGCTTGTACAAATTTGGGGATTTAAGGAAAAACAAAGGAAACTCTGGCGAATGTTTTGTAAAATTGGCATATTTGGACGACCTTCGGGAGAGCATATCTCCCTCCATAGAGGTACGATAGGGACGTGCCATATGCCATTTTGAAGCTTGTGATGTCCCCTACATTGTGTCATAATCTTAGAATTTTATCGGTTGTACGCAGCCCTGTGGAAGTCAATGAACACAACTTCCCTGTTTTGCCCTGCACTTGGGGGGTGTTCTGGTCCAGTTTTGAGAATTTTATTCCCGCTTCGTTTCTTGGTCAAATTAAGCGTATGCTATATAAAATCGAAGACTGAGGTGTATAGTTTATGGTGTAAAATTTTGAGAGCAATTGGATGAGTGGATTCTGTGCAGTAATTCAGAGAGTGAGGGATGTTTAGAGCTGTTTTGGGGTTGGAGGGCAATTTTGCTTGTCCAACTTCAAACGGCGATATCCGAAGCAAACGTAATCCGATCATAGCATGTGATAGCTTTTTAGAAAGGGAATTAAGTAAGAAAAAATTATAATCCGAGAGGAAAGTCTGGTTTTAAGCGGTGTGTTCGCAGAAAAATATTTAGTGAACCATGATCGGGTAAGTAAAAACGTAAAAGTTAGTAATTGGCTAAGTGGGTTTATGGGAACCCCTTAGTAACTTATAATAAGTAAAGTAAGTTATAAAAATAGTTTAAATAAGTCTTCCGCAAGAGTTTACGGTTACGGTCACAGCTTTTAATTATTACGCTTTTTATGTTTTAAAGGCTCGTGTAATAATAGGAAAAAGTTTATTCGCATTTTTATAAATGAATTGTTGTGATTGTAACTGCGCTTAATATCATTATTAATGTTAACAATACCGGGATGTTACACTTTACATTACCCTACATATGACAAGGAGTTGTATGCACTGGTCAGGGCTTTAGAAACATGGCAACATTATGTTTGGCCAAAGAAGTTTGTGATTCACACAGATCATGAATCCTTAAAACATTTGAGGGGCCAACACAAGCTGAACAAGAGACATGCCAAATGGATGGAATTCATTGAAACATTTCCTTACGTGATTAAGTACAAGAAGGGTAAGGAAAATGTTGTGGCTGATGCATTATCCCGAAGGTATGCTCTACTTTCCACTTTAACTGCAAAATTGCTTGGATTTGAGTACATTAAGGACTTGTGCTGATGATCTTGACTTTGGTAATGTATTCAAAGCATGTGAGAAAATTGCATTTGGAAAGTTCTTTAAACATGAGAGATATTTGTTTAGGGAGAAACAATTGTGTGTCCCTAAAAGTTCATTGCGTGAATTGCTTGTTAAAGAAGCTCATGCGGGAGGTTTGATGGGGAATTTTGGAGTGTCTAAAACCTTAGATGTTCTGCATGAACATTTCTTGTGGCCTCATATGAAACGTGATGTGGAGAGAGTCTGCGAGGGATGCATTACTTCTAAACAAGCTAAATCTAAAGTTAAGCCTCATGGGTTGTATACTCCTTTGCCTATACCTAATGAACCTTGGGTAGATATATCCATGGATTTTGTTTTAGGATTGCCTAGGTCAAAAGGGGGTATGGATTCAGTGTTTATGGTTGTTGATAGATTTTAAAAAATGGCACATTTCAAAGAAATTGTAAGATTGCATGGTATTCCCAAAAGTATTGTTTCTGATCGAGATTCAAAGTTCTTAAGTTATTTTTGGAAAATTTTGTGGGGTAAACTAGGAACAAAACTTTTGCTTTCTACTACTTGTCACCCACAAACAGATGGGCAAACAGAGGTGGTTAATAGGACTTTATCTGCATTGTTGCGTTCTTTGATTGAAAAGAATTTGAAATCATGGGAAGAATGTTTGCCACATGCTGAATTTGCATATAATAGGACAATCCATTCAACACCTAAGTTTTCACCATTTTAAATTGTGTATGTGTTTAATCCATTATCTCCTTTGGATTTAACTCCTTTACCAGTAAGTGAACATGTTAACTTAAATGGAAAGAAGAAGGCTGAACTTGTTAAGCAGATTCATGAAAAAGCTCGGCAACACATCGAGAGGAAAACTGAACAATATGCCAACCAAGCCAATAAAGGGCGCAAGAAAGTAGTTTCTGAACTCGGATATGCCAACAAAGACGTTCCAAATTGCTTCCAAGGGGTGATGGACCATTTCAAGTGATTGAGAGGATGAATAATAATGCCTACAAGCTTGACCTTCCAGGTGAGTACAATGTTAGTGCAACATCTAATGTTTCTGATTTATCTCCTTTTGATGTAGATGCAGATTTGAGGACAAATCCTTTTGAAGAGGGAGGGAATGATATGAATAAGGAGACAAACCTAGTGATCCATTGCAATTGCCAAATGGGCAAATCACAAGATCAAGGGCCAAGAAGTTTAAAGAAGCTCTTAGGGGGTTGATCCGGAAAATGTGGGTTAATCACGAAGACATCAAGCCAAAACTTATTTATAATCAGAATTTAGTCAATGTCATCAATGCAAGGGAGGTTGAGTGGAATGAGTAGCAATTTCTAATGTCATTAATGTTTAGTGGGCTGATTAGAGTCTTTTCCATTTTTTAAGTTGTCAACTTTAATTAGTGTCTTTTCATTTGCTAGTCTTTTCCTATTCTTGGAGGGATGTTCCAAGTATAAATAAGGGAGGTTATAACTCTTGTGATCAGATTTTGAAGTTATAATACAATTGAGAGGTTTCTTCTCTTTGGTTCTTATCTAGAACTCTGAACTTATCAAGAAGTTTGTTCTTGTGGCGTTCAAACCAGACTTATCACTCACATTCTTCTTTCTTGAGTGTGGCGTCTTTATCCTTCTTATACTTATGGTTCTTATCTTCTATAGATAACGGGTCAAGGTTCTTTATTTCTTGTTTTATATTCTTGATTGTAGAAACGATCATAACTAAATTAGTCTTGTGTCTCACTATTCTTGGTGAGGTTCATATCACTATTTCTTCTATATCTTAAATTTCTTATACTTGTTTTATGACAATGAGGGGTGGCAAAACATGTCGACAGGTTAGGTTCATGTCGAGTCGAGTCTGACCCGCGAGGCAAACTATCCAACTCGAACACAACACGCTTTTATTCGCAATGCTTAAAACCCATGGCCCTTGAGGACCAGCACAAGACAACCATCACATGTCCCTATGGGACATTCACCTTCAGACGAATGCCATTCGGACTATGTAATGCACCTGCTATGTTTCAGAGATGCATGTTCGCAATATCTTCTGATTTAATAGGTGAAGGGTTGGAAGTGTTCAAGGACGATATCTCTGTTTTGGGGACGACTTGCGAATACTACTTAGAGAATCTAGAGAACGTCCTTCAAAGATGTCTCTCTTCTAACCTTGTCCTTAACTGGGAAAAATGCCATTTTATGGTTAAGGAAGGCATTGTTCTTTGGCATAAAATTTCAAAGAATGGGTTGGAAGTAGATCAAGCAAAAGTAGAAGCCATTGCCAAACTACCACCTCTGGTGAATGTAAAAACTCTTAGGAGCTTTTTGGGGCACACGGGCTTCTACATAAGGTTTATTAAAGATTTCTCCAAAATCGCACGACCTCTTTGTCAGCTTTTGGAGAAAGATAAAAAGTTTGTATTCACTGAAGAATGCATTGAAGCCTTTGAAGTATTGAAAGAAAAGCTAATCACTGCACCAATCATCCAGCCACCTAACTGGAGTTTGCCCTTTGAACTCATGTGTGATGCAAGCGATCAAGCCGTTGGAGTCATTCTGGGGCAGCGGAAAGAAAAATTGTTTTGCAGCATTTACTATGCCAGCAAAACTCTCAATGAAGCTCAAGTGAACTATACATTCATTGAGAAAGAATTACTTGCGGTAGTCTACACTTGCAAAAAATTCAGGCCTTATATTCTTGGGTCCCAAGTTCGAGTACACACTGATCATGCCGCCCTAAAGTACCTATTTTCCAAGAAGGATGCCAAGTCTCGATTCATAAGGTGGATCCTACTCTTAAGAATTCAACTTGGAGATCAAAGATAGAAAAGGGTGCGAAAATTCAGTCGCTGATCACCTATCCAGATTGGAGAATGTTGGACAAGTGGCTTCAATACTCAGGGGGGAGTGTGAATTGAGTTTTATAAAATCTTTTTCGCAAAGTGTCTCCTTTGATATTTTAAAGAGTGTTTCTTCAATAAAATTATTTAACAAGTAAATATCTAAGTGCGAGAACAAGTGTGTGATCAATAAAGTAAGCATGCAAATGAATGACACAATCTAAAAATGCAATTTCAAGGCTAAAGTAAGGAGTTTGATGTCACATCCCGTTGTACACCGGTATTGTTGACATTAATTATGATATTAAGCGCAGTTACAATCACAGTAATTCATTTAAAAAAATGCGAGTAAACTTTTTCCGTTATTACGCGAGTATTTAAAACAATAAAAAGCGTAATAATTAAAAGCTGTAACACCCTCCCTTGTATGCATCCAAGAGAGTTGTTTGCTAAGCGGAATTAGAGTTCGTTCGTCACAATTTTATGTACTGAAAAATCATTTTGACGTTCCTAATTAAAACACAGTTGAAATCGGTTTACTTACAAAAATCAGAGTATACTTTCAAAATTCTTAACTTGCTGAAATTATTATTTTCCTGGCAGACGTTGCTGTCTTGCGAAATTCGTATAAAATCCAATTTTCAAAATTCCATTGTAACGTTTACATGATCTGAAAATAGACACGTGGGGCTTCGCGTGCATATAAAATATAAGCGAATCGGAGGTCTGTAGCCCCACTAAATATAACTCATAAAGTGCTCGTTAAATTTGTTTAGAAAATCAGAATTCAAAAACCTCAGAAATTATTTTCGCAAAACGTTTCAGGAATTTGTTTTCAAAATACTTGTTGATCACAAAAGTCTTTAAAACAGTAATAAAATCATAATTCAACAGTAATCCAAACTACTCAATTTAATACAGTCATCCATCAAATAAACAACAACAGCAATAGTCCATACAGCAGCACATAATAGCAAATATCCATATAATCATGTCTTCAAATGCTCTTCCATCCTCCTGCCATTTTGTAAAAATAGCAGCCCCAAAGGGGTGAGAAAAATCTCAGTAGTGTGGCAACAAAACCAGTAATGCAACAGTACTAACTAAATACAGAATTACAAAGCAGCCGCGTCATCAAGTTAAATCTGACAGATACTAAACTTTATCATATTGCGTATATAACGCCAGAGTACTAATTAGATTGCGTATATAACGCCAAAAATGTACAGCACCGTCGTGCCTACACACACCAGAACAGTGGAGGTCCCTCCCTTAATGGCTCCTCGGAGGGTTCCAACTGTAACCTATACGGACTGAAGCCAAGTGTCCCATACCCTGGTACCGCAGCGATGCCTACATGATGCGTGCTCAATCGTATGCATATCATAATATTTATTTTCCGATGTCAATATGAAACTTATGCATGTATGCTATGACATGATTCACACACGAACAGGCAATTAAAAATCATGGAATGTGTATGCATGACTAGATAATAATCAAGATATCATATGTCTCATGGATTTTCCAATATCAGAGTGCTGAATAACCAATAATTCTCCGAAACAAAGTATTCAGCAAAGCAAGACCATGAGCAGGATCCAATTATCAGATACAAAAATTCGGAACCAAGGCACATGAGAGCAACGTTCACAATTCATGTATTAGCTAGCAGTCACAAGAGTGTAATACCGCCAGACACTTACCTGTAAGCCCAATTATTTATCAAGCAGCAGCAGAATTCAATCCATCCACTGGTGGTGGTGCGCATAACAAACCATTGCACCAAATCAGAATTTTACATAATTCTTTCTATAATTAGTAATTAATTTCTATGCTCCTTAACTTTTGTATTTACCCACATTTCCAAGTACATATGCTAAGTCATTTTCTGATTTTACATGACCTTTTAACTTGCTACATCAATGAAAATCCAAGGTTCTTCCATGTATCCAATTCGGTTTTAACACCCAAAATAGTCCCATGATTTTTATTTGCAATTCTCCATATATTACTCTCTAAGGTGCGTACATTAGGTGCCTAAAGCATAAAGTTACTTTAATTTAATTTATATAAAGTTGGATACAGTAAGGCACTCCCACACTAGGTGACTTGTTCTCATTTAACAAAGCAACACTCAACAATGGGAATTTTACTTCAAGCTCCCACAAACACTCTGTGTTCGTAGCACAAGGCCCCAAATCAGTTTAGACATGGCAGAATAGGGAGAATAGAATTGATAGAGAGCTACTCCTACACATGTTCGAAGGTTCAGGTTTTAGGCCAGCTGAGCACATAGTTTTAGTACAAGTCAATATTACCCAATTTCTCCAATCAAATAGAACCGGTTTCTACCATGAAAGGTGTTTAAGATTTTTATTCACATTATTAACCTCACAGCCCAAAGTGTCCTAAAGAGAATCATACAACATGCTGACAAATTACTTCTATTCCAATAAGGTTTAGTACACATTACGGTTCCTCTAAAACAGTCCCCAAATTTATAATAGCTATTTCCATGTTCTAATTTCTGGTTTTAACTTGCATGAACCAAAAACTTCGGCTGTTCAGAAAATGCAGAACAAAGGGAAGTGAAATAGCCAGATGAAAACAATAACATGCAAGGGGGGAAAAGAACCGAGATAGGGACAAGGAGGGAGTCGGTTTCGTTGGTACCTATTAACAGCCTCACACACTGCCACCAATCGCACACAACAGTCCCTTTCCCTCAAGCTTTCCAAGAGAGGTCTGATTCAACTGCATTCCATGGAAAGAAGACCCAACCGAATCAGATACTCACAATGTGCATTCAAACAGAACCGATTTAAGTAGCTGTGAGCAAAGGGATAATTAGAATACATCACCTCCTTGGGTGAGGTTCTCAGCCGAACATAAATGAGCATCAACTCAAGGGAAGAACTCAAATTTCAGTTTGCATGCAGCGAGGACTCTCCATCAGTTACATGGGACACCAGCGAGTAGGGGAGTGGAGGCACAATACCTCCTTTGGTTACAGCTCGGTCAAGTGACACTTGAAGGGAAAACAGAACTTAGACGTTAGTTCCTCTCTAGGAAGGCTCACGGTTTTCTGTAGAAAAGGGGAATGGTCTGCGTTCCCGGCCTTGAACCAAAGGTGCATAGGCGGTTCTGTTTTGCTCTTCTAGGGGCACATAGGGTGATAATGTTTAACTGGGTTTTTCTTATTTTCGTTTGTGATTCGGAGACATGTGGGGAAATCTGTTGAGAGTCATTGAAAGATAACATTCTGGGTAACAGGATGAGTTTTGCCGAACATAGGGGGACAGAATTCAAGTGTCCTATTTATGTGTGAATGTGGCGGACTTGCAAGAGGGAAGAAGAGAAGAGGTACAATTGTCTTGTTGGTGTTTCTTATCACTACACTTGCGGCCTGGACAAAATTTAGGTGAAGGGTATGGTATTGGTTTTAATCTGAATACAGTGACCAGAATTCCTATGATTTTCTTCCCTTGATGAGCGCACAATGGATGGTGAGGGAAAAAGATAGTGTGGTGAACTTGGACCAATCCAGAAACATGCAAGCAACTACCTTCTTTCCATTGGCTGTATAGGCGGCTAGCTGATTACCTAAGGATGACAATTATTCACTCACTTTTTCTCTATACAAGGCATGAGAAAAGAAGGAACCAAAAGTGGGCAGAGGGTGTTTCCTAAAGGACCATAATTTTATTTATTTATTTTACCATACTTTACTCTCACTAATCGCAAAAAAGAAATAAGAGATAAGGAGGAGCGTGATATTCCACCAATGGGGTTACATGCATGCTGACTTGAGTTTGTACAAGGTAACAAGCAATCAGAATTTTTTGTCCATCCTACGCGCATAGAGGTGAGACAAAAGGTGGGTGATGTTGACATGTGTTTCCACTTGACTAGAGATAATTAACTCATGCATTATTATTTTATGTTACCCTCTAAAAATTTACTAAAGGGGTTTATTCATGGAACTAATATTAATCACATACTTATAATAAATCTTCAAATTCAAAAAATATTCCTACTTATTCCCAATAGCATGTATGCCCACAATTAAATTTTCTAACTTGACTTTATTCTACCTTGAACATATATCTTTTTTGAGTTCAAAACAAATATTACATTACTAATGGTAGTTTGTATACATTTCTAATTTTTACGGGATGTTACAAAAGCTGTGAAACAAATGGTAGTTTGTATACACCTCATGCTTAAATTTGATATATCATGCATTTAATTTGACTAAGAAACGAAGCGGGAATTAATTTCCCAAAACCGGTCCAGAACTGCCACTAAGTGCAGTGAGCAAATGGGCAGTCTGCACTCTTTGCCTTCTCCAGGCCGACATTCAACCCAGAATTCTATCAAATTTTACCACAAGATAGAGGACATCTCAATCTCCAAAATGGCGTATGGAACGTCCCTATCGAACCTTTGTGGAGGGATATATGCTCTCCTGAAGTTCGCCTAAATTATGCCAATTTCTAGAAATTTCGCCAGAGTTTCCTTTGTTTTTACAAAAATCCCCAAGTTTGCTAATGTATTCTAGGACCTCAGATGTACCTAATAATCATTGGGTGGCACACACAAAGACCAACAATGCCTTGGGGCACTTACAACCCATCACATTTTATTTTACTTATATAATACGTATCACATTGCTTTCTTTATTTATACTTCATACATTTCAATCATCAAAGTCCAATTGCATGCATTTGCTAATCATACACAATATCATAATCCTAAAATAGGCCTATTGCCCTTTCATCATATTACATATGCTTCACATTACACAAGGTCCAATTACAATACTTGCAATTATCCAAATTACAAAATAATACATAAATCTCCAAATGTCATAAACTACATGTATCTAGACTTAGGCAAAAATAGCATGAATAAATATGACATAAATCTCATCCTAGCAACATGTACAATATTCATGCTCTAAGTCTAGCCTAGGCCCAATGGCCATCAAAATGCAAAGTGTATAAAATCCTCCAACGACTCATCCTACGGGCCTCTTGCCCGTCGCTCTTGTGCCACTGCTCCCTCCTAAAATAAAGCCCTCAAGACGGGGTGAGATATACAAATATATCTCAGTAACCCAGAGGTTCTGGAGAAAAATCCACCCAATGGCTCACTTCGATGCATATAAATAATATACAATAACATCTTGAAAAACGGGATATAGCAAGCGATTTAGAGAAACCGGGGAATATAGGGATACAAAATACGACGAAGCTGGAATGGTAGCTAACAATACCACACAACGTCCTGCCTAATGGCTCGACATATAAGCCTACGGGTCTCATCCAAGGCGTGTTCCAAGAACATCCAACCAAGGTACCCCTCCCATCCGCATACACCCGAGACTTCCTAGTGTGCTCCTATCCAGATCACACACCACGACCCTAGGTCAACTGGAACTCCATCTCAGAGACCTATCCAGTGGAAGTCCACAACGCCCGAAGGCCAACTGTCTACTGGCCAGAGACTCGGTACATCCAGTGTACCACTAATATACATAATAAATGCATGATCATGTTATTCTACATTACTTGCATACACTTCCTACCATCACCCTCAACGGGCATGGTGGAACACCCAAGGGGATCAAGTCCCAGTACCAAGAGGTTACCTGTTTAGTCCTCTTCACTTAGCTCCCAATAAAATGTTCTCCGAGCTCTTTATACAACAGAAATGCCTACACAGAGGACATTCCCAATTACTTAAAATTCATACAACACATGCAAGTCATCAATTACACAAGCATGATTCCAATCACTTACCTCAATCCCACTTGGTCCAGGACCAAGGGCAATCCACCGAACTTACGGTTCGGGATTCAAATCAACGTACGGCAACCTACAACAACCATGTACGAATCATCAATACACGGCAATTCTATCTAAACGTGAAAAATGTCAAAAACCTCCCTTACACCCTTGTTATAACACCTCGCATTTCTAAGTTTAAATACTAATATATTAAATGATAATTAAAGAGAAGGATTAGTGAAAATCCTAAAAATTACGCCAAAATACAAAGAAAGGTCAAAACAGTAGATTAACCATGCACACAACCCTAGGAAGGATATTAAGTAGGAGGTCTCAAATGATAAAAATAACCATGGAAATGGATTCAGAACGAAAAACTGAGTGTTTAGTCAAGTTTCAGAAAATTCAGTGAATAGTGTTTTACCAGGTCAAGATATCGCGGTACAGTTGCACCGTAAAGCGTGCCGATTGAGTTTTGAGCTCAAGGTTTTAAATATGAGTTATAAATGGTCTATAGAACTAGGAAATATGATTTCTGATAAAATTTGATGGAAGTAAATTAGTTTGGGGAAGCGTGCCAACGGCGCGCGCAACAACTTAAAATTGCAGTATTTCCAAATAACCGGAAAACTCAGGACTCATCTGATCAAGTGTGATTAAAGGAAAATGTTTAATGTTAAAAATTAGAGTTTCTAAATAGATTGTGAACTTATGGACGTTTAGTGGAAACAGAGGGAAATACAAATTAGTTTGGAAACACGTGAGGTGGCGGTGGGACCTACCCCACTCAAAAGTCACTTAAGCCACCTAGCCTCCTCACTATTCATCATCTTCTCTCTCCCCCTCCAAGCCAAACCTGCGGCTCCCCCTCCCCATTACCCATTTCTCTTTCAATTTTCTTTTCCTTATAACTCCACCAAATCCTAACCAAATCCAACAATGTTTAACTTGAATTTTGTTGAAAATTGTCTTCTAAAGCCATTGGTGGTACCCTTGGACCATGAAAGCGACTAGGTTTTGAGGTATTTCTCCCCAAAGGCCGCGGTTCACATAGGTAGATTTGTGTTCATAGAGCTTCTAGATGCTCCAATGGTGGAGTATGTTTAGGAGGAGTCTTGTGCCAAGCATTTGGGTGAGTTTCCTTGCATTTTAACTACTTAATCTTGTGATTAATTTCATGAACCCTAAAGGGGGATTTTGTGATTGATGTGTTTAGAGAGCTCAATTGGAAAATGTGTATTAGATGATAATGTCTTAGAGCTAGAAATGCCATGAAAATTGTGAAATCTTAACTTAGAAATTTTTAGGGTGTCATGACTTTGAGTTTTGAAAATATGTTAGGATTGGATTGGTGAGTTGTTGTATGATATTATGTTGATATAATGGGATTGTATGAGGTGTAGAGTGGTTAAAATTGAATGAAAATCCTTTGGAATTGCATAAGTGACAATTCGGCCATTTAGGGAATTTTAGGGATTTGATGTTGTTGGTATTGCTTGGATGATGTATCATGTATTAAATAGTATTTAGATGGGTTGTGTGGTGGTTGGAAGGTTGGAGAATCAATGAAAAATAATAAATGGTGTTGAGATTCATAAAGGATCCTAGAGTGAAATATTAAGCAAAACGACGCTTAAAAGACGTAAAATGAGAAACGACAGTTGATATGGTCTTTTGGCAACCTAAGGAAGCTTAGGAAAATGAGAAAGAAAATTTAGAAAAATAAATCTCAAAATTGCACTACTTTGGCCGAACCTACAAGGGTGTAGGGGAGGTTTTTGACATTTTTCACGTTTTGATAGAATTACCGTGTATTGACGATTCGTACATGGTTATTGTAGGTTGTCGTACGTCGATTTGAACCCTGAACCGTGAGTCGGTGGATTGCCCTTGGTCCTGGACCAAGTGGGATTGAGGTAAATGATTGAATAATGCTTGTATAATTGGTAACTGGCATGTGTCCGTATGAGTTTTAAGTAATTGGGAATGTCCTTTGTGTAGGCATTCTGTTGAGTAACGAGCTCAGAGAGTATACTGCTGTGGAGCTAAGTGAAGAGGCTTATTAAGGCAACCTCTTGGTACTGGGGCTTGATCTCCTTGTGTGTTCCATCATACCCGTTGAGGGTGATGGTAGGAAATGTATATGAGTAGTGTAGAATAACATGATCAAGCATGTAGTATGTATGTTGGTACGTAAGTGCCGAGTCTCTGGCCAGTAGACAGTTTTGCCTTCGGGCGTTTCGGACTTCCACTGGATAGGTCTCCGAGAGGGAGTTCCAGTTGACCCAGGGTCGTGGTGTATGATCCGGATAGGAGCACACTAGGAAGTCTCGGGTGTATGCGGATGGGAGGGGGGGTACCTTGGTTGGATGTTCTTGGAACACGCCTTGGATGAGACCCGTAGGCTTATACGCCGAGCCATTAGGCAGGACGTTGCGTGATATTGGTAGCTACCATTCCAGCTTCGTCGTATTTTGTATCCCTATATTCCTCTGTTTCTCTAAATCCCTTGTTGTATCCCATTTTTTAAAGATATTATTGTATATTATTTATATGCATCGAAGTGGGCGTAGTTTTCTCCAGAACCTCTGGGTTACTGAGATATATTCGTATATTTCACCCCGTCTTGGGGGCTTTATTTCAGGAGGTTGCAGTGGCACAGGAGCAGCGGGCAAGAGGTCCGTAGGATGAGTGTTGGCAGACATTTTTATGTTTTGCATTTTGATGGCCATTGGGCCTAGGCTAGACTTAGGGCATGAATATTCCATATGTATGTAGGAGGAGATTCATAGTCATATGTTGATGTCATTTTGCCTAAGTCTAGGTACATGTTGTATATGTCATTTTAAGCTTTATGTTTCAAGTTGTAATTTAAAGTTACGGATTTGTAAGTTGTAATAGTAATTGAGATGTTGTAATTGTACAATGAATACTTGATGTAATATGATGGAAGGGCTTTAGGCCTATTTTAGGATTATGATTATGTGTATGTTTAGAAAATGCATGTAAATGGATATTGGTGATTGAAATAAGTCAAGGATTAATAAAGTGAGAAATATGGTATGAATTGTGTAATAGCTATAAACTGAGTTAGGTTGTAAGTGCCCCAAGGCAGTGTTGGTCCTTGTGTGTGCCACCCATTGGTTATTAGGTACATTTGAGGTATTAGAAAGCATTTGCAAACTTTGGGATTTTTGTAAAAACAAAGGAAACTCTGGCGAATTTTCTGTAGAATTGGAAGATTTTAGGCGAACTTCGGGAGAGCATATCTCCCTCCATAGAGGTCCGATAGGGACTTTCCATATGCCATTTTGAAGCTTGAGATGTCTTCTATCTTGTGGTAAAATTTGATAGAATTCTGGGTTAAAAGTAGGCCTGTAGAAGGCAAAGATTTCAGACTGCCCATTTGCTCACTGCACTTGTGGCAGTTCTGGACCGGTTTTGGGAAATTTATTCCCGCTTCGTTTCTTAGTAAAATTAAGTGTAAGATTTTTCAAATTAAATATTGAGGTGTCTAGTTTTTTGTATAATAATTTCAGAGAAATTGGTTGAGTGGACTTTCTTCAGTAATTCGTGGAGTGAGGGATGTTTGGAGCTGTTTTGGGGTTGGCTGGCAGCTTTGCTTGTCCAGCTTCAAACGGCGATATCCGGAGTAAACGAGATCGAAATAACTAGTGTGATAGCTTCCTAGAAATTTAATTGAGTGTAGAATAACATATCAAAATATGGGAGGCTTGTAGATTGTTGTTTGTTCGTAGAAAATAAAGACCGAACCATGTTCGGATAGGTAGAAAACGTAAAATTGAGAAATTAGCTAAGTGGGTTTATGGGAACCCCTTAGTGACTTGTAGTAAATAAAATAAGTTATAAAAGTAGTCTAAATAATTATTCCGCAAAGAGTTTACAGTTACGGTCACAGCTTTTAATTATTACGCTTTTTATTGTTTTAAATACTCGCGTAATAACGGAAAAAGTTTACTCGTATTTTTATAAATGAATTATTGTGATTGTAACTGCGCTTAATATCATAATTAATGTTAATAATACCGGTGTACAACGGACTGTTACATTTTATGGTATCAGAGCAGTTTTGTAAGGGAACTCTGATAATGCATAACTATATTTTGTGTTGCATAGCTATATGTGAACTGTTTATGATTTCTTCATATGTGATTCCTCAGTGTGAGTCTGATCAACTCATTCCTTTGTGTTACATGTACAAATATCATGAGTAGGGCATGTGGTCGCCGTGGAACTCGAGGTGCAGGTCGTCTAGTTGCACCAGATCCTATTACTGCAGTTCTGAATGCTCTGTAGGAAGAGACTGCTGCAAATAGAAATATGACCGAGACCCTGATGAAAAATAATCAGGATATGAAGCATGCCTTCATGAATGAGATGAGGGAGAGGATAGGGCTCGGAACAGGAGGTATGATTCTCCTCCACATACGGCTACGGAGACTCACACCCGTACGCCATCTGTTACACCTCACCAGGAGCGAAGTGTGCTAGTCGTCAGTCTGGTGAGGCTAATCACCACACTACTGATCCTACTTATATCCTAGAGCCTTATGTGGATCCTTCTGTTGTTGCTCAGTCGTCTGGGGTTGCTGGGCAAGTATTTGTTGGTACTGATGAGCAGAGGCTCATTTCTTTCAGAAAGCATAAACCACCAGCATTTCAGGGGTCAAGGGACCCGAAGGTTGTGACTAACTGGTTGATGGGTATGGAGAAAATATTCTAGGTTATGGGGTGTCAGGATCCCCAGAGATTATTGTATTCTGTCTACATGCTTGAGGGGGATGCCCACGAGTGGTGGTACAATGCATCTCGCCCTTTTACTATTAAGGGGGAAGAATTGACATGGGCTTTGTTTGAGCGATTGTTTCACGAGGAGTATTTTCACAGGGATGTTCGGGAAACGAACAAGGTGAGTTTGATAAATTGGTACAGGGTACCATGACTGTTGATGCTTATGTGGCTAAATTCAATGAATTAGTGAAGTTTGCAAATTATGGGGGTATGCTGCCGACTCCTGAGTTCTTATCTGCTAAATTTCAGAGGGGCCTGAGTGAGAAGATTGCAAAAAGAATGTCTAATACTGCAGTAAGAAATTTTGCTGACTTAGTCACCCAGTTCAAAAGGGTAGAAACGATTTATAGAAGGTATCCGAAGTCTAGTTCTTCGAGGACATCTGGTCCTCTTGGTAATAATAATAGAGGTGGCTACAATCAGAATAATAATAGAGATAGGGGTTGCAGGTAAGGCAGCCTCCGGGTCAGTTCAAGAGGGGTGGTGGTCAGAGGAGCGAATTTAATGACAGGAATTCTAATCCTCGATGTAATAAGTGTAAGAGGTTTCATCAGGGCCCTTGTACTATGGCTCCAAATGCGTGTTTTAAATGTGGCAAGGTTGGGCGATATGCCAACAATTGTTACAGAAATACTGGGTAGGCTGCGAATCTGCAGGCCTTGCCATCTGTCCTTACGGTTGGGCGTGTCTATACTACCAATGTGCAGCAAACAGAGAAGGCACCTAACCTGGTTATTGAATTGTCTGTTTTATTTGATTCGGGGGTGACACATTCGTTCGTGGCTGAATATGTTGCAAAAGGATTGGGGTTAAGAGTATCACAGATGTTTCCCCTATGCGTATTACTACTGCTACAGGAGAGATTAGTGATTCCTCTTTTATTTGTAAAGAGGTTGGGTTTATCTATGAAGGCAGGGGTTACACTATGGATTTGATTATCTTGCCTCTGGCCTCTGTCAATTTGATTTTGGGTATGGATTGTGTGACACCCTCCCCTGTATGCATCCAAGGAAAATGCCTGCTAAACCGATTAGAGTCGCAGCGTTTATGTATTCAATTAAAGAAATGCATTTTGAAGTCACGTGATAAATATTTGTATTGAAATTGAAATTTCGTAAGTAAAACAGTTAGGAATAAAAAAAAACTATTGAAGTTGAATTCGTAATTGCTTTTCAGAAAACTTGTTTGTATTCCAAAAATCATATAAAATTGAAAATACATGTGTTGGTTATGAATGTTTTATAACCTGAAAATAGACATCTGGGGCTTTACGTACATAAATTATGTCTCATTCGGAGGTCCGTAGCCCCAGAAACAGAACTCGCAAAGTGCTCGCTAATTCCGTTTAAAAATCCGAATTTAAATCAGGTAGAAATTGTTTTTGCAAATTGAATACCATAGTCACACAAGATACATGCAAAACATAAAAATCCAAAATACAGAAGGATAAGACACGGTTCCAACATTTTTCGGTCTCTCAAAATATTACATCAACTTCGAATATTCAGCACGCAACCAACAGAAATAGTGGACAAACAACAGAGTTTCCAAACAACAGAATCAAACAGTATATTTCCAAGACAAATATTTCCTTAAATACTTCTTCGTCGTCCTGTAATTTTATAAAAATTGAGCCCCAAAAGGGGTGAGAAAAATCCCAGTAGTGTGATAGAAAATCCAGTAATGCAACAGTATTAATTTAGATACAGAATTTCCAAAATTGTCACATCATCAATTAATTTCCGAACAGATACCAAAATGCAACAAAATGCTTATATAACGCCAGAGTATTGTATGTCATAGCACTAATGTGCACATACTAGCTAACTAACTCAACGGAGATTCCATTTGGCCCTAACAGAGGGGAATTCCAATTGAGATCTATGCAAACTGAACCACGGTTCCTTCTCTCTGGTACCTGAGGGATGCCTATATGATGCATGCTCAAACAGATGCTTATTTTCAGCAATTATTTCAATTTCCAAAACTGCATGTGTAATGATGTATGGAATGCTATGTTTTGCTTCACACACACATGCCAAAAATGCGTATTTATGATGTTCATGAGCATGATCAGAATTCAGAATCAGAAAGCCATAGTTCACATGGACTATGACACCAAAATCTCGAATCAAATGTGTCTCCAAAATAGAATTTCATCAAGTTACCTTCAAGGTCATATTACACATGCTTTCAAACAGAATTTTATGGAGACATGAGAGCAACAAATCACAAATCCATGACCTAAATTAATAGTTAAAAGGATAATCCACCAAACACTTACCTTGATACTCTAGAGTTCCAACAAAGATATCACCAATTCAGTCACCTTTGATTAGGGGCTTGCGCACCTAATTCACCAAATACCAAATCAGAATTTTATACTATTTTTCCTACCAAATACACGAAATTTCCAAGCTTCCAATTCTTGTATTTTAACTGATTTACCATGCTTCCAAGGCTAATAGTTTTCTGCCTTAAATTTTATCCTACCAATTGCTAGCAAGTGACCAAAAAATAATATCCCAAGGTAGCCTACACATGCAGGTTCGGTTTTGGTTAGTAACTAGGTGCACATAATTTAATTATTTACATAACCTTCCCTACAAAGCCTATGGTTGCGCTAGGGAGACCTTTAAGCATTCTGTCCACTTAAGTTTAACACATGCAAAGCTAGATACATCATTCTAATCCAACAAAACAGTCCAGCCAGCGGTGGGGCTGCTTTCCAAGCTCCGAAAATCGATTCTTTAGGTTTGCAGGCATCAAGAGCCAAGGGTTTGATGGCTGAACAGCAAGGAAAAAAGAATAAAAAAAACATTACATCTTCCTAGCATGCATGTACGGTCGAACAGCAAGAAGCAAGGGAGATTTTGAGATTTAACTTACGTCTTCTTGCCTACACACCAAAAATCACGAATCGGACAAGGAGCTTCCTTTCACCTTCCTGTGCTCCAAGAAAAACAAGTCCAGTCCTTCTTGATGGTGGCTGTACGCACAAGGGAAGAGAATAGAGGATGAGAGCTCAAGTTCAGCCTGCATGCAAGTGAACCTTCATCAAAACCGAATGGAGTGTGATAGGAACAAGGAAGAGAAAAGCACATTACCTCCTTGCTAGGTGAGGTTCGGTCGAACAAGCAAAAGAGAAGGAAGTAAGCTTAGGTATTTTGCTCTCTGCTCATGGAGCTCACGGCTTGAGGGAAAAAAGAAGGGAAGAAGATACAAATTTTGCTTTGTGTTCTTTACTAATAAACTAGCGATCTTGAGAGGATGAAAGGATGAGAGTAATGTTGAGTTTTATTATGAGTAAAATGACCAGAATTCCTATTGCTTCACTCCTTATGTGCGCACAAGGATGATGAGTAGAAGGGAGTGTATGTGTGGCTTATGACCAATAAGGAAGCATGCATTCAGATTTTTAGGATAACTAATGGATAAGAGTTAATCATGGTTCAAGTGTAGGAGGGTTTGAGCTGATTGCATTTTTCTTTTTCTTTTTCCTTGAACAAGTGGCACCTAATAGGTTGGCTTTCCCTTCATTGGTTGCATGGGGCGGCTAGGGCAGATTTGGGGTTTGGATATTATAGCAAGTAATCAGCTTGCTTTCTCCCTACTCTATGCGCATGAAGAGGGGAATATAAGGATGGATGGGAATTGCCAAGTGGTGCTACTTGACCAATAATGGAGTGACCATAAATTTCCTTAGGATGAGTGTAGGGATTAACTAAGGGATCAAGGCTAAACTTTAGTCCTATTCAATGACACTTGGGCCGTCGGCCCTCAAGGGAAATGGGTCCAAAATTAGTGTCCCATGGCTCACCTATCTCATGTACTAACCTACTAATTATCATTTCATGCACCACTAGGTAGTAACTAAGGTTTCCACCTATAATGTAATTAAAATTCATCCTACCCTAGATACATATATAATTCGAATTCAAGACATGCATCCACATTACTAATTTCAATATATATAAGTTCCTAATTATGCAGGATGTTACAGATTGGCTATCTCAAAACTGCGGAATGATTGATTGTTGTAGGAAAAGGTTGATACTAGCACATGAGAGGCCCTCGGTGGGTCCGTCTCCTTTTCTGTCTATGTGTCAAGCTGTTAAAGCCTTGAAGGCTGGGGATCAGGGCTATATTTTCTTGGGTGGATTGGTGGGTGGTAAGGAGATTGAGATTTCTACTATTCTGGTGGTTAATGAGTTTGTGGATGTATTCCCTGATGAGATACTGGAATTTCCACCTGAGAGAGAGAGATTGAGTTATCGATTGAATTGTTGCCTGGTGTGGGGCCTATTTCTTTGGCTCCATACCGGATGTCTCCGCTGGAGTTGGCTGAGTTGAAGAAACATATTGAGGAGCTGTCTTCAAAGGATTTTATCAGACCGAGTGTGTCTCCGTGGGGAGCACCTGCAATATTTTTGAAAAAGAAAGATAGAAGCATGAGACTGTGTACTGACTACCGGAAGTTGAATAAGGTTACGGTTAAGAACAGATACCCATTGCCGCGTATTGATGACTTGTTGGATTAGTTGAGGGGTGCCTGTGTGTTTTCTAAGATTGATCTCTGGTCCGGATACCATCAGATTCAGATTAAGCTGGAGGATGTGCCTAAAATGACATTTCGTTCTAGTACGAACACTACGAGTATCAGGTGATTCCTTTTGGGCTTACTAATGCCCCGGCGGTGTTCATAGATTATATGAATCACATCTTTAAACCGTATTTGGACCAGTTTGTAATTGTATTCATTGATGGCATTTTGATCTATTCTAAGAGTGAGGAGAAGCATACAGAGCATCTGAGGACTGTGTTGCATATATTAAAGGATCAAAAGTTGTATGCGAAACCGTTTAAATGTGAATTCTGGTTATCTGAGGTGCAATTTCTGGATCATGTTATCTCTGCTAGGGGTATTGCTGTGGATCCGAATAAAATTGATGCGGTAATTGTCTGGGAACGACCGAAGTCTGTTACTGAGATCCGGAGCATTCTGGGTCTTGCTGGATATTATCAAAGATTTATTGAGGGATTTTCCACAATGGTATTGTCGTTGACCCGATTGACACGAAAGGATACTCTTTTTGTGTGGACCCAGGAATGCGAGAGGTGTTTTCTAGACCTTAAAGAGAAATTGACTACTGCTCCTGTGTTAACCCTCCCCGATCCGGAAGGTGAGTTTGCATTATACTGTGCTGCTTCCAAGAAAGGTTTGGGGTGTGTGTTGATGTAAGAGAGGAGAGTGGTTGCTTACGCTTCTAGACAATTGAAGCCTCATGAAGAGAATTATCCGACGCACGATTTGGAGCTTGCTGCTATTGTATTTGCCTTGAAAATCTGGAGGCATTTTCTGTATGGGATGAAATTTGCTGTGTTCAGTGATCACAAGAGCTTGAAATACTTGTTTGATCAGAAAGAGCTGAACATGAGACAGCAGAGATGGGTGGAATTCTTGAAGGATTATGATTTTGAGCTGAAATACCATCCGGGTAAAGCTAATGTGGTAGCGGATGCCTTGAGTAGGAAGTCGGTTAGTGTATCCCAGCTGATGTTGTGGGACAATGAAGTGATTGAACAATTCCGTGATTTGAAATTGATGGATGTCTTTGTAGGCAGGATGGATGAATTTGAATGTTTACGGGTTGATAATGAATTACATGAGAAAATTAAAGAAACTCAGATACGGAACGACAGTATCAAGTATTTGAAGGGGCAAAGTGGGATATCTTTGAATGAACAAGGGTTATTATTGTATCAGGGTAGGATTGTTGTGCCCAAGGAGTTAGCAGAGGAGGTAATGACTGAGGCCCATAAGGGTCAGTATGCTGTGCACCCAGGTGCCACAAAAATGTATCAAGATCTGAAAACTAAGTTCTGGTGGCCTGGGATGAAGAAGGATGTTGCTGAGTATGTGTCGAGGTGCTTAATTTGTCAGAAAGTCAAGATAGAACATCAGAAACCTGTTGGTTTACTTCAGCCGTTGGATATACCGGAGTAGAAATGGGAGAACATCTCTATGGATTTTGTTGTTGGTGGGCCTCGGACTCAGGCTGGTCACGATTCGATTTGGATTATAGTGAGTGGACTTCTCTACGGAGAAATTAGCAAAGTTATATGTAAAGGAGATTGTAAGGCTCTACGGGATACCGGTTAGCATTGTTAATGATCGGGACCCGAAATTTACTTCTCGTTTTTTGGGAGCCTTGCAGCAGGCTTTTGGCACTCAGCTCAGGCTGAGCACTGCGTATCACCCACAGACTGATGGTCAAACAGAGAGGACCATCCAAACACTCGAGGATATGCTGAGAGCTTGCACATTGGAGAAGGGCACTACTTGGGACAGGTATTTATCACTGGTGGAATTCTCGTATAATAATAGTTTGCACTCCAGTCTGGGCATGGCACCGTATGAGGCATTGTATGGACGGAGATGTCGTACTCCTACTTGTTGGACTCAAGTAGGTGATAAAGAGAGGTTTGGGCCGGATTTTGTGCAAGAAACTACAGCACAGATTGAGATGATCAGAGAAAAACTTAAACAGGCACAGAATCGGAAGAAAAGTTATTATGATAATAGGCACAGACAGCTTGAATTTGAAGAAGGTGATCATGTGTTTGTGCGGTTATCTCCAGTTACGGGTGTTGGACGTGCATTGGGCGTGAGGAAGTCGAGTCCTCGATTTATTGGGCCGTATCAAATAATGAAAAGAGTAGGATTAGTGGCCAATCAGCTTGCCTTTCCCCCTCAGATGTCGAATTTGCACGATGTTTTCCATGTATCGCAGCTGCAGCGCTATATTCCGGATGAATCACACGTGGTGATACCGGATGACATTGAGATTAGAGAAAATTTAAAGACTCCTGTAGGTCCTATTGAGGTCCTTGACCGCAGTGAAAAGAGATTTAGGAGTAAAATTATTCCAATGTTAAAAATTCAATGGGAAGGACGTACACCTGCAGAGGCTACATGGGAACAAGAGGATTAGATTCTCCGGCTGTATCATGAGTTAACATATAGGTATGATTTAATTTTGCGGACAAAATTCTAAAAGGTGGGGTGAATATAACACATCGCATTTCTAAGTTTAAATACTAATATATTAAATGAGAATTAAAGAGAAGGATTAGTGAAAATCCTCAAAATTAGGCCAAAATACAAAGAAAGGGAAAAACAGCAAATTAGCCATGCACACAACCCTAGGAAGGAAATTAAGTAGGAGGTCTCAAATGATAAAAATAACCCTGGAAATGAATTCAGATCAAAAAATTGAGTGTTTACTCAAGTTTTAGAAAATTCAGTGAATAGTATTTTACCGGGTCAAAATACTGCGATACAGTTGCACCGTAAAGCGTGCCGATTGAGTTTTGAGCTCTAGGTTTTAAATATGAGTTATAAATGGTCTATAGAACTAGGAAATATGATTCTGCTAAAATTTGATGGAAGTAAGTTGTAACACCCTCTTTATATACTCAATCCATAGGTTACATTGCTATACTTAGCGCGGAAGACTTGTTCTAAGCGTGGTCTACTTATATTGTTCTAGGGGGTTTAATTTCGTTCTTCAATTCTTCAAGTTAACAATCATATTTATCTATCAATCATGGGTTCTTAGCGTCTACAATTTGCTCCCTATGCCTAGGGTGCATTATGTCACGAGTCGTATTAATTTCTATGTCCTCTCTAGATTTAACCCCTATAACTTTATTATTAGGTCCTCCTATTATTCTAAAATTCCAGCCACGCATGCAATGACCTTTAAGTCCTTTATGAAAAATTTCATCAAGTTAAATATCTTTCCTAAGTCCATCTAATAAATCGTGGATACCAGGGTGAAGTCTTAGCCCTATTCGTACCTCTTAATCCATTATATCAAAATTTAGTTAATTGACCTTAAATAACAATGCATGGCCGAATCATATGGGTCTCACAACCGAATCGCATAGTCCATAAAACATAAAGCCCTTTAAGTTCAAACCCCCAAAATATAATACCTTAAACACGTGTTAAATGTCTGAAGTAGCATAAGTAACATAATCTATTACAGTCATCCAATCATAAATAAAGTGCATCACTCAATCCATAAGGATTCAGTGTAGTCGTAGCCTCGGAATAATTCAAGCCATACAATATACATAGCCTGTTCATATTGTCCTTCATTACAAAGCTTAATAATTTTATCCGTAAGTGACTGCGTAGCATCATCTTCAAGACATACCAATCTCTTGCCTTCCCTTACCCACTTGGTCATTTTTACCTGAAAGGGGGATCCCCAAAGAGGGGTGAGATTGGGGGTCTCAGTAAGGACTCATAGTTGGAGCAACCTCCAAATCATGATGCTTACTCCTGAAACTGTCATATAATAACATATACAATAATAGAATGGAAAAACATTTGAAACATAGTTTGGAAGATAAATCATGCTTTCAAATCATCATACCAATCCTGCCATGGCAATTACTCTCCATGGTCTTACGGACGAATCCCCAGGGTCCTTGTCAGGTTGCCTCTGTGGTATTAGTGCACAGGCCATCATAACACATCTTGCATGAACAAAACATTAGTTCCAAACAGCCAAACATATCACTGTATAGCACCATATAACAGATTGCAGTCAAACTAACACTTTACATAAAGGGGGTGGCAACCATAGGGAAACTACTTCTACAACCATAAATCACTTACCCCGTTGTCTTGTCTTTTTACTTCACAAGAGTTCGAGTTCGGCTCTAATCTTCCCTTGCACCTTTGGTTCGGCCTAATAACATAATGAGACTTAATAGGTGATTCTAAAACTTACTTGATTCATACATCTCATTTAGGTTCGACCCTTTAGGATATTAGGACTTTAGGAGATGATTCAACCAACATGAATTCATGCATAGTTTTTCTAAAAATTCGGTTAACATATAAGTCCCATTTTAACAAGGTTTTTCTTTCTTTTTAGCTCTCAAGAATTTGAATGAGGGAAGAAGATTTGTATTCCTTTAGTCTTTATAAATCGAAAATATCTAAGAGGGATGGAGATCATAACTTAAGCATAGAGTCTAAGGGGACTTACCTCAGAGGATGATGTTCAATGGAGTATTTCTTCTACCAATATTTCTTCTAAGTGTCCACCTTCCACGAGTTAGGCGATAAGGAGGCTTGGAAGCTATTTTTGATGTTCCTTTACCCACAATATGTTAATGGCCGAAGCCTTAGGGGAGAGAGAGGTTTGTTTCTCTTTGGTTTCTTGTTCTTTGGGGGAAGGTCGAAGCCTTGGTGGGGCAAGAGAGGGTTCTTTGTTTTCCTTTGGTTTCTTGTTGGAGTTAGAGTGAGTGAGGGAGTGTGTACGGTTAGGATGGAGGAAGGCTTGGGTCATCTATTTTATCTAAGTTCCCTTATCATCACACCTAGGAGAGGAGGGGTTAGGTTCTAGGTGGAGTGTGTGGGTTAGGCAAATCTCTCACCTTGTTCAAAGTGTCATGCGCATGGGTGAGGGACTCTTGCATGTCCTGCCTAGATTAGAGAGATAAGACTCATCATTAATCACTTAGGGAGTGATGCGCATGGAGAGAAGGAAATATTGTGTGTAGCGCCTAGGGTGGAGGGAAGATAAGGTTCAACATTAATTGCCTGAGAAGTGATGTGCATGGGGAGGAGGAACTCTTGTAAGTAGCGCCTTGTTTAAAGGGATAAACTTCAATGCTTTAATCATTAATAGGGGAATATGAGTTAGTGTGTAAGGCTTTTGCCTTTTAACTTTCCTTAATTGAAACCCTAGGAGAAGGTGTCAGTGTGATTTTCCCAATGCATGGGGTTGAGGGGTCACCTTGAGTGTCTCACACTCAACGTAAAGTGTGTAAAACAAGCCTTTCCCTTTTCATGATAATTATTGCGCCTAGGGGGATGGGGAAAAATGGCTCCATTCTCTAGTCATAATTGGGGAAGGCTTTGGGTTTGTGAACCTTTGGTGTGCGCCTAGGGAGAAGGGAAAAGTTTATGATCTTTTAATGTGTCACCCAGGAAGAAGGAAAGACACTTCATGTCTTCTTGCTTCCATTATGGCCGCGGCTTGCCTTGGAAATAGCCATGTTCCATTCCATTCTTTTCCCTTATTGGTTGCATGTAGTGGCATCCATCCATCAAGTGCCACGTCACTCATCATAGGTTCATGGACTTGGGTTTGTTGCCCACTAGAGGAGGTCCACGTTTTTGGGCTTCTTAATGGGGGATTACTTTGCATTTGGGCCAAGGCCACACTAGGAAATGGGTTCGGCCCACTTGGCCTTTTGGGGTTGGATTTCCATTGAAATTAATAAATGGGCCAAGTCTTATTCCTTTACATATTGGGTTCGGCCCAAGGAGTCTCTTTGGGTTGGCTTCACCCTAGGTTGGGCTACTTGGGTTTATCATTGAAGTGGGCTTAGTCTAAGATCATAAAATTTCAAGAGTTTATGAGTTTGGGCCATTAAGGCCATTACTTGGTGTGGGTTTATCCCATTATGTTTGGGCTTTTAATTTATTTAAACATACTTAACTTTGGACTATCCACATATAGCTATCATTAATTAATTTGCCCACACAAGATTCATTAATAAATAAGGCTACATAATTTAGGGTTATTACATAAGTTAGTTTGGGGAAGCGTGCCAACGGCGCGCGCAACAGCTTAAAACTGCAGTATTTCCGAATAACCGGAAAACTCAGGATTCATTTGATCAAGTGTAATTAAAAGACAATGGTTAATGTTAAAAATTAGAGTTTCTAAATAGGTTGTGAACTTATGGACGTTTAGTGGAAATGGAGGGAAATACGAATTAGTTTGGAAACGCGTGAGGTGGCGGTGGGACCCACCCCACTCAAAAGTCACTTAAGCCATCTAGCCTCCTCACTATTCATCATCTTCTCTCTCCCCCTCCAAGCCAAACCCGCGGCTCCCCCTCCCCATTACCCATTTCTCTTTCAATTTTCTTCTCCTTATAACTCCACCAAATCCAACAAAGTTTAACTTGAATTTTGTTGGAAATTGTCTTCTAAAGCCGTTGGTGATACCCTTGAATGGGTTCTTGAAGGAGGAAGTGTACATGACACAACCTGAAGGCTTTGTAATCAAAGATCAGGAGCATATGATATGCAAACTTCAAAGGTCGATATATGGGCTAAAGCAAGCATCAATGAGTTGGAATATTCGTTTTGATGAGGTCGTTAGGAGTAACGGTTTCATCAAGAATGAGGATGAACCTTGTGTTTATAGGAAGGTTAGTGGGAGTAATGTTGTCTTCCTAGTGCTTTATGTAGATGACGTATTGCTTATAGGAAATGACATCCCCACATTACAAACAACGAAAGAATTGCTTTCAGAAAGCTTCACCATGAAGGATTTGGGAGAGGCGACCTTTATACTTGGTATAAAGATCTATAGAGATAGATCAAACAGGCTGCTGGGTTTATCTCAATCCACGTATATTGACAAGATGCTAAAAAGGTTTAGCATGGAAGGGTCGAAAAGGGGTTTTCTACCTGTCAGTCATGGGATACATCTTTCAAAGGCTATGTGTCCTAAGTCACAGCCTGAGAAGGAGCGCATGGGTGGAATTCCATACGCTTCAGCTATTGGGTCCATCATGTATGCCATGATATGTACGAGACCAGATGTCTCATATGCTTTAAGCATTACGAGCAGATACCAGTCTGACCCTGGAAAGGGTCACTGGACGGCAGTCAAGACCATCCTTAAATACTTGAGAAGAACTAAGGATGCGTTTTTGGTCTATGGTGGGGTTAATGAGCTTACAGTGAAAGGGTTCACTGATGCCAGCTTTCAGAGTGACAAAGATGACTGCAAGTCACAGTCAGGGTTCGTATTCACCTTAAATGGTGGGGCAGTATCTTGGAAGAGTTCCAAGCAGGAGACAACAACAGATTCAACGACAGAAGCTGACTACATAGCTGCTTCAGAAGCGGCTAAGGAGGCTGTGTGGATCAAGAAGTTCATATATGAACTTAGGGTGGTTCCAAGCGTGGATGAGCCCATACAGTTGCTGTGCGACAACACTGGAGCCATTGCGCAGTCAAAGGAACCTAGGTCTCATCAAAGATCTAAGCACGTGCTCCGCAGATATCACCTGATTAGAGAAATCATTGATAGAATGGATGTAAAGATGGATTATGTTCCCACAGATGATAACCTGGCCGATTCTCTGACAAAGGCTGTTTCTCAGAGAAAACATGATAGTCATTATGAGGCTTTGGGTATACGACTAAGGTCTGATTGGCTCTAGGCCAAGTGGGAGCTTGTTAGTATTTGGGTGTCCTAGAGACAATCTTATGATTAAATAAGGACATAGATGTAGACCTTTTTAATATTGTCGCAAATAAATAAAAGCACTCTTTATCTTGTTTCATAATTATGTCTCGATATTAATGTTAATATATTATGAATAACTTGATAAACCCCGTGGAATAAAATAGGTATCTCTTGAGTATCTGTGATGAGATCACAATAATGAGGATTCACGAATACCGGATGTTTATTCCTAATTTTATGTTCCTAGTCTAGAGATACTGAGAATGGGGTCAGTAATCTCGGGTAAGACTAGCACGACTTATCTACTTGTATATGGATACAAGGTATAGACCTCATGTGCTACAGATATGGAGATGTCTTAGCTAAAGTCGTGGGTGGACCTATAAGGGTAGCTCGCACTGAACGGACCCTCAAAGAGACTCTATGAGGAAATCTCACAGATAGTATCATTAGAGTAATCTCTATATATTTGGGTATGTCTTTCCTCAGACCAGAAGTTATCACTTAGACTGTGTTCTAGAAGGCATGCCTTGATTGTATACCTCGTCTGCCTGAAACATGGAGACTCATAGGTATTCTCATGGGCTTGTCCTGATAGGGCACAGGGCTAGGGTGATAAGCTGAAGGAATTCGTCAAATCTCTGTGAGAGGTTAGGTTATCTATAAACCGGAGAAATCGGGATGTCATTTACAGGGACTCGGGAATCTATGCATAGTAAAAGAGATCATGAGATGATCTGCCTTTAGAGTCTGTAAATTGAAGATTCCCTATTTTGAATAAAGCTTACCCTAAACCGCAGGGATTGATACGCTTCCTTACCCTAGGTTTTATGGGAAGGTAACCGAGACGAAAGGAAATATATACGGCAACCAAATATGTGCAATAGAATGATCAAGTCACTAATCTAACTAGTTCTGGGGCAACAAAGCATTGCTAGTGCTCTGTGTTGTCATTAGATGGGTTGTGGGGTTATTGGGCCCAAGCCCATTTATGTCAGTGGCTATGTTGGACCTAATGGGTCACACACTAACACCTAATTGTCTAGATGCTCTAGCATTAATGGTTTTGGGCCTAACAATTGTTATTAGCCCAAGAAGTAGTTTGGAACTCCACAGATAGGGTGGAGGGCGCATGGATCTAACTAATGGGCTTGGATAGTCCAAGACATTACTAATTAATTTAATTAGTTAAATTAATTATCAAATGTTTAAATTTTGAATTTTGAATTTGAAATTTGAAATTTGAATTTTGAATTTTGAAATTTGAATTTTGAAATTTGAATTTTGAAATTTGAATTTTGAAATTTGAATTTTGAAATTTGAATTTGAATTTAAAATTTGAATTTAGAATTTGAATTTGAATTTAAAATTTAAGTGTTTGAAAGTTTGAATTCAAATGTTTGAAATTCGAATTTGAATTGGCTATGAAAAGTTGTTTCATAACAAAAGGATAAGATGAGATCTTGTTGGAACATATCAAGAGGAAATCTTTTGGACATAATCTAAGAAGATTTGGGGTGCTGATTTGGCTGTTAGTTAGTCATCCGAATCAGCTCCAGAAGATACGATCTGTTGGGAGAATATTTGAGTGATTTGATTCAAGTTTGAATGCAACTACTCAGATGTATCTGGTCACCTTTTTGGGCTATATGGGGCGCACCATATAGCTGATCTTATGAAGATTTCTGATCAGAATTTTGAATAGGTTTTGAACCAATTGTCAAGAGAATATTCCAGGAGCCTGTTAGCAATTTTTGAAATTAAACAGCTCCACTTCTCTCTCTCCAATCTGGCGCCTAATGATCAGAGTTTTGGGAGAAAAATATGATTGGTATTTTATTTTAAATACTTTCCTCTTATGCGCCTATGTGATTAGTTATTCCTGCAAGGGTTTTTCTGAAAAGCCTAGCCTATTCTCTCCTTTCTCCTGCGCCACTTGTGAAGCTTTCACATTGAGAGCTTCACTCTTTCAAACACTTTCACCTAGCCTCCATCTTCACACATAGAGCGCCTAGCAAGCCTCTTTGTGGTGATCATCCGGTGACTTCACATGAAGGAGTTCTTACACCTAGACGAGTGGGTGGTGTGGATCAACATTAGAGGGTCTGAACCCTTCAGACCTGCCTTGATCATCTGGTGATTTCACGAACAAGGTAACATCATGCTTTCCTAAAGCATGATCTTGATGTGCATGTATATTCCGCAAAGAAAAATTTTGTTTTTCCCTCTTGCATGCATCGGCCTTCAAGGCCATTTCGAACTTTCAAGTGGTATCATAGCCCGGTTGCTTTACCATCGACGGGTGATGGTACCTTTATGTGATCATATTTTTCACGGTTAAAGATTCAATTTTTTATGAATGGATTCTAATTTACAATACTTTAAACGGTTAAAGTTTTCGTTTTTATGAACATGTTATTTCGAATGTCGTGTTCATGCATCCATTCATATTCATGGTTGTCTTTTTCTTTATAAAAGTTTTAAAAGGAAGCACCTTTTTGAAGGGTAGAGTTCGACCATGAAAGGTGTTTTGAACACCTTGATTGTTTTCTTATTTTTTTCTCCATGAATTGTTTCATGAGCATGCAATAAATTTTTTTGAAAATTAATCTCATATACATGAGTATATGGTTCGTCCATTAAGTGTTGATGGCTATATGCATGATTTAATTTTGTGTTCTTTGAGAAAGAGTCAACAAAATTAGAATTATATTAATTGTTATATAATTCGGCCAATTGAAAAATTAAGAAAAGTTTTAAATTTTAAATATGTTTTGATAATTAATTGTTAAATATCAAGACATACGTGAAAAATATATATTATGTGATAATATTTTGTACTTGTGAGTTGTCTAACATTTCAGGTGCAAAAGAGGAAGGGGATGGTCATGGTGCCCGGAATTTGAAATTTGAAGCTTTAAATTAATTTGTAATTTTGGGCTCTTTTACAAGAGATGTAATTTAAATTTCAAATTTTTTGTAATTTAAATTTTGTAATTTAAATTTTGTCTCTCCAAGATGTTTTGGAGTTTCTTTAATTGTAATTAGAGAAATTAGGCTAGTGGGGTATAGATGACAAGAAGCCGACGAGGCTTGAGAAGCAAGATGGACAAAAGAGCGAGCACCATGACTATCTCAAAATAAAACTGTTTTATTTGCATGTATGTTATTATACGACTAGTATGCATGAGATAGAGTATCGCGATATGTATGCTTTATGGCTTATGACGTCTAGTATGCATGAGTTGGACTAAATCGCGTTTGTATGATTATTATGCAAGTCCAATTGCGACTAGTTTAAACCGTTAGATGTATGACATAGGTTACGACTAGCATGATAATATATTAATGCGTTTGATGAGACTTAATAAACCCTTAATAAAATGAACCCTTAAAAGGAATAAAATTATTAAGCGCATGATTACCTCCCACCACCAATATTACTCAAACCTCCTCTAAATAGTGGTGCTCTACAACCCAGTTGGGACCCACTGTTTCGTTGAGTAAGAGTAGTATTAGAAGTGTAAGACACTTGGGGTGCTGGTTAGTTCTTAACTGAGACATAAGCTGCAGGCCCAGCCGGGCTTATGTGCTTAGGGTAATAGTGCTAGGTTGGTTGCATGAGATGCACCACTAAGTGACAAGGAGTTGTCAACCTAATGTTAAGAAAGGGTATGAGATACCATTGATAAAGATCAATCCATTATTTAAATTATTAATCTTGCGGTCTCAGACGGGGGTTAAAATAAATAATCGCATTCTTAATCCCACTAAGGTAAATTCTAAAAGTAGAATAACCCTAAGTCAAAAGGAAGGGTCATTGACTTAGATAAAATAGTGGGAGGGACAAATTAATAAAAGTCTTTAATAATTTGTTTTTACTACATGTCCAAATATTAATTAATTTTTATCTTTACATTTTCAGTTAAATTAGTATGACTAATACACTGTCACTGCGCTCCATACTTGATACGAACAAACTGACCGGTCTAAATTTTATGGACTGGTATCGGAACCTAAGAATTGTTCTAAGGGCTGAAAAGATTGCTTACGTCTTAGATGCTGAATTACCCGTAGCTCTTAGGGAAGGGGAAGATGGGTTCACGGAATTTGATTTCGAGGCCCACAAACAGCACATGGATGAGAATGTGTTGGCTGTCTGCATCATGTTGGCATCCATGTCGCCTGAACTGCAAAAGCAGCATGAGCATATGGATGCTCCCTCTATTGTCTTACATCTCAAGGAGTTGTATGACATTAAAGGCAGGCATGAGAGGTATGTGGCCTCAAGAGAATTGTTCTCTTGCAGGATGTCTGAGAGCATGTCTGTTGGCAGTCATGTTCTTAAGATGATCGGTCTGATTGAGAAGCTAGGAAATCTAGGCTTTATCATGGATGCCGAACTAAGTAATGACTTAGTGCTCACCTCACTTCCACCTTCCTTTAGTCAATTCATCATGAATTACCACATGCATGGGATGCAGGTGAGCTTGCCTGAGTTGTTAAGTATGTTAACAACTGCTGAAGTGTCTATCAAGAAGGATAGGACACAAGCTCTTCTGATTGGTGGGCCTAACAAGGCCAAGGGTAAAGGTAAGGGTAAGGGGCCTGCTAAAGGTGACTCCCTTAAGCCCAAAGGAAAATCTAAGAAGAAGAAGGGCAACAAGAAGGGTAAGAAAGCATCCAAGGACAAAGGCGATGCTGAGTGCTTCCATTGTGGCAAGAAAGGCCATTGGAAGAGGAACTGTCCAGACTACCTGAAGAGTGTGAAGGACAAGAAGCATGGTGATGCTTCTACCTCAGGTATTTTCATGATTGAGATAAATTATTCATGTGCTAATCCTACTTCATGGGTATTGGATACCGGTTGTGGTTCTCACATCTGCAATATGTTGCAGGCACTTAGGAGCCCCAGGAGATTGGAGAGGAACGAGGTGGACCTCCGCGTTGGAAATGGAGCAAGAGTTGCTGCTCATTCTATTGGAGAAGCCGACCTCATTTTTCCTACGGGCCTTATTTTGCATTTGAATAAATGTCTTTATGTTCCAAGTATTTCTAGAAACATTATTTCAATTTCTTGTTTGGAACAAGATGGTTTTATTTTCAATATTAAGAATGGTACATTTTCTATCATTATGAATGATATTGTTTATAGTACTGCTACCTTAATAAATGGATTGTATGTTCTGGAAATGGGAACTGAAGTGCTCAAAATAGATGTGAAATGACCTAGGATGGATAATCAATCATATCTTTGGCACTGTAGACTAGGGCACATAAATGAAACAAGATTGTCTAGGATGCATGCAAATGGATACCTAGATTCCTTGGATTTGGAATCCTATGGACAATGTGAATCTTGTCTAGCTGGGAAAATGACTCGTCACATGCCCAAAGGGCTTGAGAGTCATAGGGCTAGTGAGTTATTAGAACTCATTCACTCTGATGTATGTGGCCCAATGTCTATTGAGGCTAGAGGAGGATACTCCTATTTCATTACCTTTACGGATGACAAATCAAGATTTGGGTATGTGTACCTGATGAGATATAAATCCGAAGCTTTTGAAAAGTTCAAAGAGTTTAGGAGTGAAGTAGAGAAACAGCGTGGCAAGATAATTAAGACATTACGATCAGATCGTGGTGGTGAATATTTGAGCCATGAATTTTAGGATTATCTGAGAGAGAATGGAATTCTCTCGCAGTTTACTGCTCCTTACACATCACACCAAAATGGTGTCTCCGAAAGGAGAAACAGGACCTTGTTAGACATGGTAAGGTCTATGATGAGTGAGACTCAACTTCCAAAATCATTTTGGGGATATGCCTTAGACACAGAGGCATACCTTCCAAATAGGGTACCATCTAAATCTGTTCAGACCACACCATATGAGATATGGAATGGTAAGAGACCCAACCTGAGTTATCTCAGGGTTTGGGGATCGCCTGCTTATGTCAAGACATTGGCATCAGACAAGCTTAGTGCTAAGAGTACTAAATGTCTTTTTGTGGGGTATCCTAAAGGTACTAAAGGATACTACTTTTACTCTATGGATGAACACAAAGTGTTTGTATCCAAGAATGCTGAGTTCCTTGAGAAGGATTTGATCTCTCAAGGAGCCAGTGGGAGTAAGATTGATCTTGAAGAAGTTCAAGAACCACGTGAACAGATTGAGGAACCCAAGTCTGCTCAGCAGGCGACGTTCTCCGATGGAGAAGTAAACACACAACTCCGTAGGTCTACGAGGGTCATCCATCCACCTGAGAGGTATGGATTTGTGATTGAGAATCAGCAAACCGTCGAGGATGATGAACCAAGTAACTACGAAGAGGCAGTCAAGGATGTTGACTCTTCTAGATGGCTTGAAGCCATGGAATCTGAAATGGATTCGATGTATCAAAACAAGGTATTGGTTCCAAAACCGCAAGGAATAGTTCCTATTGGTAACAAATGGGTCTTTAAAAGAAAGACTGATGCAGATGGCAACGTTCAGACCTACAAAGCTAGGTTGGTTGCGAAAGGGTATTGTCAAAGACAAGGAGTTGACTATGATGAGACTTTCTCACCTGTTTCCATGATCAAATCAATTAGGATCATGCTTGCAATAGCGGCATATCATGACTATGAAATTTGGCAAATGGATGTCAAGACCGCCTTCTTGAATGGGTTCTTGAAGGAGGAAGTGTACATGACACAACCTGAAGGCTTTGTAGTCAAAGATCAGGAGCATATGGTATGCAAACTTCAAAGGTCGATATATGGGCTAAAGCAAGCATCAAGGAGTTGGAATATTCATTTTGATGAGGTCGTTAGGAGTAACGGTTTCATCAAGAACGAGGATGAACCTTGTGTTTATAGGAAGGTTAGTGGGAGTAATGTTGTCTTCCTAGTGCTTTATGTAGATGACATATTGCTTATAGGAAATGACATCCCCACATTACAAACAATGAAAGAATGGCTTTCAGAAAGCTTCACCATGAAGGATTTGGGAGAGGCGGCCTTTATACTTGGTATAAAGATCTATAGAGATAGATCAAACAGACTGCTGGGTTTATCTCAATCCACGTATATTGACAAGATGCTAAAAAGGTTTAGCATGGAAGGGTCGAAAAGGGGTTTTCTACCTGTCAGTCATGGGATACATCTTTCAAAGGCTATGTGTCCTAAGTCACAGCCTGAGAAGGAGCGCATGAGTGGAATTCCATACGCTTCGGCTATTGGGTCCATCATGTATGCCATGATATGTACGAGACCAGATGTCTCATATGCTTTAAACATTACGAGCAGATACCAGTCTGACCCTAGAGAGGGTCACTGGACGGCAGTCAAGACCATCCTTAAATACTTGAGAAGAACTAAGGATGCGTTTTTGGTCTATGGTGGGGTTAATGAGCTTACAGTGAAAGGGTTCACTGATGCCAGCTTTCAGAGTGACAAAGATGACTGCAAGTCATAGTCAGGGTTCGTATTCACCTTAAATGGTGGGGCAGTATCTTGGAAGAGTTCCAAGCAGGAGACAACAGCAGATTCAACGACAGAAGCTGAATACATAGCTGCTTCAGAAGCGGCTAAGGAGGCCATGTGGATCAAGAAGTTCATATATGAACTTAGGGTGGTTCCAAGCGTGGATGAGCCCATACAGTTGCTGTGCGACAACCCTGGAGCCATTGCGCAGTCAAAGGAACCTAGGTCTCATCAAAGATCTAAGCACGTGCTCCGCAGATATCACCTGATTAGAGAAATCATTGATAGAATGGATGTAAAGATGGATTATGTTCCCACGGATGATAACCTGGCCGATTCTCTGACAAAAGCTGTTTCTTAGAGAAAACATGATAGTCATTATGAGGCTTTGGGTATACGACTTAGGTCTGATTGGCTCTAGGCCAAGTGGGAGCTTGTTAGTATTTGGGTGTCCTAGAGACAATCTTATGATTAAATAAGGACATAGATGTAGACCTTTTTAATATTGTCGCAAATAAATAAAAGCACTCTTTATCTTGTTTCATAATTATGTCTCGATATTAATGTTAATATATTATGAATAACTTGATAAACCCCGTGGAATAAAATAGGTATCTCTTGAGTATCTGTGATGAGATCACAATAATGAGGATTCACGAATACCGGATGTTTATTCCTAATTTTATGTTCCTAGTCTAGAGATACTGAGAATGGGGTCAGTAATCTCGGGTAAGACTAGCACGACTTATCTACTTGTATATGGATACAAGGTATAGACCTCATGTGCTACAGATATGGAGATGTCTTAGCTAAAGTCGTGGGTGGACCTATAAGGGTATAGCTCGCACTGAACGGACCCTCAAAGAGACTCTATGAGGAAATCTCACAGATAGTATCATTAGAGTAATCTCTATATATTTGGGTATGTCTTTCCTCAGACCAGAAGTTATCACTTAGACTGTGTTCTAGAAGGCATGCCTTGATTGTATACCTCGTCTGCCTGAAACATGGAGACTCATAGGTATTCTCATGGGCTTGTCCTGATAGGGCACAGGGCTAGGGTGATAAGCTGAAGGAATTCGTCAAATCTCTGTGAGAGATTCGGTTATCTGTAAACCGGAGAAATCGGGATGACATTTACAGGGACTCGGGAATCTATGCATAGTAAAAGAGATCATGGGATGATCTGCCTTTAGAGTTTGTAAATTGAAGATTTCCTATTTCGAATAAAGCTTACCCTAAACCGCAGGGATTGATACGCTTCCTTACCCTAGGTTTTATGGGAAGGTAACCGAAACGAAAGGAAATATATACGGCAACCAAATATGTGCAATAGAATGATCAAGTCACTAATCTAACTAGTTCTGGGGCAACAAAGCATTGCTAGTACTCTGTGTTGTCATTAGATGGGTTGTGGGGTTATTGGGCCCAAGCCCATTTATGTCAGTGGCTATGTTGGACCTAATGGGTCACACACTAACATCTGATTGTCTAGATGCTCTAGCATTAATGGTTTTGGGCCTAACAATTGTTATTAGCCCAAGAAGTAGTTTGGAACTCCACAGATAGGGTGGAGGGCGCATGGATCTAACTAATGGGCTTGGATAGTCCAAGACATTACTAATTAATTTAATTAGTTAAATTAATTATCAAATGTTTAAATTTTGAATTTTGAATTTGAAATTTGAATTTTGAAATTTGAAATTTGAATTTGAAATTTGAAATTTGAATTTTGAATTTTGAAATTTGAATTTTGAAATTTGAATTTTGAAATTTGAATTTTGAAATTTGAATTTTGAATTTTGAAATTTGAATTTGAATTTGAATTTAAAATTTAAGTGTTTGAAAGTTTGAATTCAAATGTTTGAAATTCGAATTTGAATTGGCTATGAAAAGTTGTTTCATAACAAAAGGATAAGATGAGATCTTGTTGGAACATATCAAGAGGAAATCTTTTGGACATAATCTAAGAAGATTTGGGGTGCTGATTTGGCTGTTGGTTAGTCATCAGAATCAGCTCCAGAAGATACGATCTGTTGGGAGAATATTTGAGTGATTTGATTCAAGTTTGAATGCAACTACTCAGATGTATCTGGTCACCTTTTTGGGCTATATGGGGCGCACCATATAGCTGATCTTATGAAGATTTCTGATCAGAATTTTGAATAGGTTTTGAACCAATTCTCAAGAGAATATTCCAGGAGCCTGTTAGCAATTTTTGAAATTAAACAGCTCCACTTCTCTCTCTCCAATCTGGCGCCTAATGATCAGATTTTTGGGAGAAAAATCTGATTGGTATTTTATTTAAATACTCTCCTCTTATGCGCTTATGTGATTAGTTGTTCCTCCAAGGGTTTTTCTGAAAAGCCTAGCCTATTCTCTCCTTTCTCCTGCGCCACTTGTGAAGCTTTCACAATGAGAGCTTCACTCTTTCAAACACTTTCACCTAGCCTCCATCTTCACGATAGAGCGCCTAGCAAGCCTCTTTGTGGTGATCATCCGGTGGCTTCACAAGAAGGAGTTCTTGCACCTAGACGAGTGGGTGGTGTGGATCAACATTAGAGGGTCTGAACCCTTCAGACCTGCCTTGATCATCTGGTGATTTCACGAACAAGGTAACATCATGCTTTCCTAAAGCATGATCTTGATGTGCATGTATATTCCGCAAAGAAAAATTTTGTTTTTCCCTCTTGCATGCATCGGCCTTCAAGGCCATTTCGAACTTTCAGAAAGCGACTAGATTTTGAAGTATTTCTCCCCAAAGGTCGCAGCTCACATAGGTAGATTTGTGTTCATGGAGCTTCTAGATGCTCCAATGGTGGAGTATGTTTAGGAGGAGTCTTGTGCCAAGCATTTGGGTGAGTTTCCTTGCATTTTAACTACTTAATCTTGTGTTTGATTTCATGAACCCTAAAGGGCAATTTTGTGATTGATGTGTTTAGAGAGCTCAATTGGAAAATGTGTATTAGATGATAATGTCTTAGAATGATGTGTTAGAGCTAGAAATGCCATGAAAATTGTGAAATTTTAACTTAGGAATTTTTAGGGTGTCATGACTTTGAGTTTTGAAAATGTGTTAGGATTGGATTGGTGAGTTGTTGTATGATAGTATGTTGATATAATGGGATTGTATGAGGTGTTGAGTGGTTAAAATTGACTGAAAATCCTTTGGAATGGCATAAGTGACAATTCAGCCATTTAGGGAATTTTAGGGATTTGATGTTGTTGGTATTGCTTGGATGATGTATCATGTGTTAAATGGTATTTAGATGGATTGTGTGGTGGTTGGAGAATCAATGAAAAATAATAAATGGTGTTGAGAGTCATAAAGGATCCTAGAGTGAAATATTAAGCAAAACGACGTTTAAAAGACATAAAATGAGAAACGACACTTGATATGGCCTTTTGGCAACCTAAGGATGCTTAAGAAAATGACAAAGAAAATTTAGAAAAATAAATCTCAAAATTGCACTACTTTGGCCGAACCTACAAGGGTGTAGGCGAGGTTTTTGACGTTTTTCGCATTTTGATAGAATTGCCGTGTACTGACGATTCGTACATGGTTATTGTAGGTTTCCGTACGTTGATTTGAACCCCGAACCGTGAGTCGATGGATTGCCCTTGGTCCTGGACCAAGTGGGATTGAGGTAAATGATTGAATAATGCTTGTATAATTGGTAACTGGCATGTGTCCGTATTAGTTTTAAGTAATTGGGAATGTCCTCTGTGTAGGCATTCTGTTGAGTAACGAGCTCAGAGAGTATACTACTGTGGAGCTAAGTGAAGAGGCTTATTAAGGTAACATCTTGGTACTGGGGCTTGATCTCCTTGTGTGTTCCACCATACCCGTTGAGGGTGATGGTAGGAAATGTATATGAGTAGTGTAGAATAACATGATCATGCATGTAGTATGTATGTTGGTACGTAAGTACCGAGTCTCTGGCCAGTAGACAGTTTTGCCTTCGGGCGTTTCAGACTTCCACTGGATAGGTCTCCGAGAGGGAGTTCCAGTTGACCCAGGGTCGTGGTGTGTGATCCGGATAGGAGCACACTAGGAAGTCTCGGGTGTATGCGGATGGGAGGGGTACCTTGGTTGGATGTTCTTGGAACACGCCTTGGATGAGACCCGTAGGCTTATATGCCGAGCCATTAGGCAGGACGTTGCGTGGTATTGGTAGCTACCATTCCAGCTTCGTCGTATTTTGTATCCCTATATTCCCTAGTTTCTCTAAATCCCTTGCTATATCCTGTTTTTTCAAGATGTTATTGTATATGATGTTAGTATATGGATGTCCTAGAGACAATCTTTTGATTAGATTAGGACATATGTGGACCTTTTATATTGTCGCAAATAAATAAAAGCACTCTTTATCCTGTTTCATATTTTGTCTCAATATTATTGTTAATATTTTATATGAGTAACTGGATAAACCCCTTGGAATAGAACAGGTATCTCTTGAGTATCTGTGATGAGATCACGATCATGAGGATTCAAGGATACCGCATGTTTATTCCTAATTTTATGTTCCTAGTCTAGAGACACTGAGAATGGGGATCAGTGATCTCGGGTAAGACTAGCACGACTCATCTACTTGTACTTGGATACAAGGTAAAGACCTCATGTGCTACAGATATGGAGATGTCTTAGCTAAAGTCGTGGGTGGACCTATAAGGGTATAACTCGCACTGAACAGACCCACAAAGAGACTCTATGAGGAAATCTCACAGATAGTATCATTAGAGTAGTCTCTTTATATTTGGGTATATCTTTCCTTAGACCAGAAGTTATTACCTAGACTGTGTTCTAGAAGGCATGCTTTGATTGTATACCTCGTCTGCCTGAAACATGGAGACTTATAGGTACACTGTTGGGCTTGTCCTGAAAGAGCACAGGGCTAGGGTGATAAGCTGAAGGAATTCGTAAAATCTCTATGAGTGGTAATATATACGGTAACCAAATATGTATAATAGGATGATCAAGTCATTAATCTAACTAGTTATGGGGCAACAAAGCATTGCTAGTGCTCTGTGTTGTCATTAAATGGGTTGTGGGCTTGTTGGGCCCGAGCCCACTTATGTTAGTGGCTATGTTGGACCTAATGGTTTACACACTAACACCTTTTTGTCATGATGATCTAGCATTAAAGGTATTGGGCCTAATAATGGTTGTTAGCCCAAGAAGAAGTTTGGAAGCCCACCTAAAAAGGAAAAGGGCGCATGGATCATGTAATGGGCTTGGATGGTCCAAGACATTACTAATTAATTTAATTAGTTAAATTAATTATCAAATATTTAAATTTTGAATTTTGAATTTGAAATTTGAAATTTGAAATTTGAAATTTGAATTTTGAATTTTGAATTTGAATTTTGAAATTCGAATTTTGAATTGAAATTTGAAATTTGAATTTTGAATTTTGAATTTGAATTTTGAAATTGAAATTTTGAATTGAGAATTTATATTTAGAATTTGAATTTTGAATTTAAATGTTTGAACGTTTGAATTTAAATGTTTGAATTTGAATTTGAATTGGCTATGAAAAGTTGTTTCATAACAAAAGAAGAAGATAAGATCTTGTTGAAACAAATCCCTTGTATCAAGAGGAGCTCACCAAGGGCTGTTTGGGGCGCTGATTTGGTGTGATTATAAGTGTCATCTAGTCAACCAAATAAGCTCCAATCAAATTTGGTTGGTTGAGAGAATCAGTGAGTGAGTTGGTTCAAATTTGAATGCAACTGCTCAAAGTATCTGGACCGTTTCTGGGGCTGAAGGGGGCGCACATATGGCTGGCCATATGATGGCCATCAGATCAAAATTTTGACTAGGTTAAGACCTATTCAAAGGTAGGTTGTTGGGAATTTTGAATTGCAACAACTCCACCTTTTTCTCCCTCTTTGTGCGCCACCTCAATCAGTTTTTTAAGTGAAAAATCTGATTGCATCATGACTCTCTCATCACACTCTTGTGCGCCAACTTGGGTAGGTTCTCCTTAGGGTTTTTCAAAAAAACACCTAGCCAATTCTACTCCATTCTATGCGCCACTTTTGTGATGTTTTCTTGCTGAAAATATCACTCTTCTAAACAAATTCACCTTACCTCTTCCTTCACCTATTGAGCTCATAGCAAGCCTCTTTGTGGTGATCAATTGGTGGTTCTTCAAGAAAGAGTTCTTGCATCTTGACGTGGGTGGTGTGGATCAACGTTAGAGGGTTTGAACCCTTCAAACCTGACATTGATCAACTTGGAGTTCGAATCACAAACAAAGGTAACATATGCTGTCTTAAAGCATGAATCTTGATTGCATGTGTGATTCCACTTGAGAAAATTTTTTGTTTTTCCCTCTCACATGCATCGGCCTTCAAGGCCATTTTACTATCATATTATTTATATGCATCGAAGTGAGTCATTGGGCGGAGTTTTCTCTAGAACCTCTGGGTTACTGAGATATATTCGTATATCTCACCCCGTCTTGGGGGCATTGTTTCAGGAGGTTGCAGTGGCACATGAGCGGCAGGCAAGAGGCCCGTAGGAAGAGTGTTGGAGGACATTTTTATGTTTTGCATTTTGATGGCCATTGGGCCTAGGCTAGACATAGGGCATGAACATTCCATATGTATGTAGGAGGAGATTCATAGTCATATTTGTTCATGCCATTTTGCCTAAGTCTAGGTACATGTTGTATATGTCATTTTAAGCTTTATGTTTCAAGTTATAATTTAAAGTTATGAATTTGTAAGTTGTAATATGTAATTGAGATGTTGTAATTGTACAATGAATACTTGATGTAATATGATGGAAGGGCTTGAGGCCTATTTTCGGAGTATGATTATGTGTATGTTTAGAAAATACATGTAAATGGACATTGGTGATTGAAATAAGTCAAGGATTAATAAAGTGAGCAATATGGTATGAATTGTGTAATAGCTATAAACTGAGTTGGGTTGTAAGTGTCCCAAGGCAGTGTTGGTCCTTGTGTGTGCCACCCATTGGTTATTAAGTACATTTGAGGTATTAGTAAGCATTTGCAAACTTTGGGATTTTTGTAAAAAACAAAGGAAACTCTGGCGAATTTTCTGTAGAATTGGCAGAATTTAGGCAAACTTCGGGAGAGCATATCTCCCTCCACAGAGGTCCGATAGGGACGTGCCATACGCCATTTTGAATCTTGAGATGTCCTATATCTTGTGGTAAAATATGATAGAATTATGGGTTTAACGTCAGCCTGGAGAAGGAAAATAGTGTAGACTGCCCATTTGCTCACTGCACTTGTGGCAGTTCTGGACCGATTTTGGGAAATTTATTCTCGCTTCCTTTCTTAGTCAAATTAAGTGTAAGATATGTAAAATTAAATATTGATGTGTCTAGTTTGTTGTATAAAAATTTGAGAGCAATTGGATCAGTGGAATTTCTGCAGTAATTCATGGAGTGAGGGATGTTTGGAGCTGTTTTGGGGTTGGCTAGCAGCTTTGCTTGTCCAACTTCAAACGGCGATATCCGGAGAAAACGAGATCGAAATAACTCGTATCATATCTTCCTAAAGTTAATTGAGTGTAGAATAATATATCAAAAGATGGGAGGCTTGTAGAATGCGGTTTGTCCGCAGAAAAATAAAGACCGAACCATGTTCGGATAGGTAGAAAACGTAAAATTGAGAAATTAGCTAAGTGGGTTTATAGGAACCCCTTAGTGACTTGTAGTAACTAAAATAAGTTATAAAAGTAGTCTACATAAGTATTCCGCAAAGAGTTTACAGTTATGGTCACAACTTTTAATTATTACGCTTTTTATTGTTTTAAATACTCGCGTAATGACGAAAAAATTTTACTCGCATTTTTATAAATGAATTGCTGTGATTGTAACTGCGCTTAATATCATAATTAATGTTAACAATACCGGTGTACAACGGTGTACATACAAGGAATTTCCATCAATTTTAACTACTCCACACCTCATCTAATTACCATTTAACACATAATACATCACTCAAACAATTTCCAACAACATCAATTCTCTAATTTTCCTTTAAAAGGCCGAATTCACAATGGTGTACATCCAAGGAATTTCCATCAATTTTAACTACTCCACACCTCATACAATCCTATTATATCATCATACAACCAAGCCACAATCCCATTATTCAATCCTAACAATAATTTCAAACCCAAAGTCATCTAAGTTAAAAAATCACATTTTTCCTCAATAGTTTTTATTGCATTTATGGCTACTAAACATCATTCTACGACACATTCATGTACAAACATTTTCCATTTGAGCTCTCTAACATCACAAATCAACAACTTTCCCTTTAGGGTTCATGAATAAAATCCGAAAATTAAACTATCAATAAGATGTAGAAACTTACTCAAAAGCTAGGCACAAGGCTCCTCAAAGACATCCTAAACCATTCGAGCTCCAAACATCTCCATGAACACCAAAAATCCCAAGAAATTCGTGACTGATTTTTGCTTATTTCTCACAAATGAGAGGGTTTCAAGGCTAATGGATACCACCAATGTGTTTGGAAGGTGATTTCCAACAAATTTCAAGACAAGAATTGTCCTATTCGGTTAAGAATTGATGAAGTTAGGAGGAAATGAAATTTCAAAGCTTCTTGGACATAATGGGAAGGCTATCCGCGGGTGAAGAGAGGAGAAGAGGAGAGAGAAATTGGTTTTTCAAACTAAAAGGGTCACTTAAGTCACTTAAGACCCATAGGTGGATCCCACAAGCGAATTAACTTTGATAAATCACCTAATTTAAACCACAAATTCATGACCTACGTATTTTTCTTGTCCACGTCATATTTTTGTTTCCTAAGAATACTGATAATATTTTCGCGCTTATCGGTACAATTATATCGCGGTATTTGACACCGGAAAAGTCACTATTCATCAAAATTTCCGAAACTTGCCTATCCACTCGATTTTTCATTCTCAATCCATTTCCAGAGTTATTTTTATCATCTGAGAGCTTCTACTCAATTTTTATCTTCCTAGGGTTGCGTGTTGGCTAATTACCGTTTTGTCCTTTCTTTGTATTTTAGCCTAATTTTCAGGATTTTTGTAACAGCCAGTTACGTACCGGAAATGTTATCATTACATATGGTATTAAGCGCAGTTACAATCACAGTAATTAAGTTAATTAAATTACGGGTAAACTTTTTTCTTTTATTACATCACTATTTTTAAACCTTAAACATTTCCGTAATCAATTAAAAACGACACCGTAAATGTAATTGCAAGACATGCGGAAGCATAAAACTTACTAATCATAACCCCTCCAAGTAATACCATTAATTCTAAGTGATAAAATGACACATTTTCAAATTTTACACAGTGGGAATCAATTCCCAACCTTAAGGAATCGATTCCCAGCAGTTACTGTAGAAGTCAGTAGCTAAAATTTGCCTCCCCTGTTTTGAGGAATCGATTCCCTACAAAAAGGAATTGATTCCTTGAAACAGAGCACGCAAGATTTAGGCCACTGTGATGTTGGGAATCGATTCCTTTCAAGAGGGAATCGATTCCTTAACTGCAGAATTGCATTTTGACAGCTTAATACTTAATATACATCTTACACTAGTACTAATGTACGCTCTAGGCCCTTCCATCATGCATATTCATTAATCAATGCATCATTTACAATATTTTCAATATCATAGCCATTTTACACATCAAATGGTCTATTTACAACACAAGTTTTCCAATGCCTCAAATACAACATAGGTGGCCATGGACACGAGTCATGGTTCAGTTATTATTTTTCTGCGGACACATCACACAAAATCAGTCCTTCCTCTTTATCTATTTTTTTTTCTTACTTAAATACCTTTCCAATGAACCATCACATGAGTCATTTCGATCTCGTTTGCTCCGGATATCGCCGTTTGAAGTTGGACAAGCAAAACTGCCAACCAACCCCAAAATAGCTCCAAACATCCTTCACTCCAAGAATTACTGCAGAAAAACCACTCACTCAATTGCTCTAAATTTTTTTTACCATGAACTAGACACCTCAAGCTTCAATTTCATATATCATACACTTAATTTGACCGAGAAGCGAAGGGGTAATAAAATTCCCAAAAATTGCCAGAAACAGCCCCTGCACAGGTGCGTTCTGGACAGTCCGTGTTCGCAGGTTTCTACAGGGCTGCTGCAACCCAGAAATTTCTCATATTTTAATACAATGTATGGGATATCTCAAGCTTTAAAATGGCATATGGCACGTACCTATCGGACCTCTGTGAAGGGATATATTCTCACCTGATGTTCGCCTAAATTCAGCCAATTCTACAGAAAATTCGCCAGAGTTTCCTTTGTTTTTACAAAAATCCCCAATTTGCAAATGTGATCTAAGGCCTCAAATGTACCTAATAACCCATGGGTGGCACACACAAGGACCAACAATGTCTTGGGGGCACTTACAACCCAACTCAGTTTATAGTTATTACACAATTTATATTATACTGCTCACTTGATTAATACTTAATACGTTTCAATCATCAAAGTTCATTTACATGCATTTTCTAGGCATTCACATATCCATAATCCTAAAATAGGCCTAAAACCCTTCCATCATATTACGTTAAGTATCCAAGTGCAATAACAACATATTACAACTTACGATTCCCTGACATTAAATTACAACTTGAAACTTGAACTTTAATTTACAACTTGAAACATGAACTTTAATTTTCAACTTGAAACATGAACTTCAAATGACATATACAACTAACTAGACTTAGGAAAAATGACATGAACAAATATGACTATGAAACTCATCCTACATACATATGGAGTGTTCATGCCCTAAGTCTAGCCTAGGCCAAATGGCCATCAAAATGCAAAAAGAGCAAGTCCTCCAATGACTCATCCTACGGGCTTCTTGCCCGCCGCTCCCGTACCACTGCTACCTCCTGAAATAAAGCCCACAAGACAGGGTGAGATATACGAATATATCTCAGTAACCCAGAGGTTCTGGAGAAATCTCCGCCCAATGGCTCACTTTGATGCATATAAATAATATAAAATAACCTCTTTTCAAAACGGGATAAAGCAAAGGATTTAGAGAAACTGAAGAATATAGGTATACAAAATACGACGAAGCAGGAATGGTAGCTACCAATACCACGCAGCGTCCTCGGCATATAAGCCTATGGGTCGCATCCAAGGCGTGTTCCTAGAACATCCAACCAAGGTACCCCTCCCATCCGCATACACCCGAGACTTCCTAGTGTGCTCCTATCCAGATCATACACCACGACCCTGGGTCAACTGGAACTCCCTCTCGGAGACCTATCCAGTGGAAGTCCGAAACGCCCGAAGGCAAAACTGTCTACTGGCCAAAGACTCGGTACCTATGTACCAACATACATCTACATGCATGATCATGTTATTCTACACTACTCATATACATTTCCTACCATCTCCCTCAACGGGTATGGTGGAACACACAAGGGGAACAAGTCCCAGTACCAAGAGGTTGCCTCAATGAGCCTCTTCACTTAGCTCCACAGAATATACTCTCCGAGCTCGCTACTCAACAGAATGCCTACACATAGGACATTCCCAATTACTTAAAACTCATATGAATACATGCAATTATCAATTATATAGCCTGATTCCACTCACTTACCTCAATCCCACTTGGCCCAGGACCAAGGGCAATCCACCATCTCATGGTTCGGGGTTCAAATCGATGTACGACAACCTACAACACCATGTACGAATCATCAGTACACAGCAATTCGATCAAAATACGAAAAACACTAAAAATCACCCATACACCTTGTAGGTTCGGCCTTCTTAGGCTTATTTCACAATTTATTTTTCTAAATTTTCTTTCTCATTTTATTATACCTCCTTAGGTTGCCAAAAGGCCATACCAAGTGTCGTTTTTCACTTTACTTCTTTTAAACAACATTTTGCCTAATATTTTACTCTAGGATCCTTTATGGCATTTAACACCCTCAACTATTTTTCATTGATTCTTCCACTTCCCAACCACCACACAACCCATCTAAATACCATTTAATATATGATACATCATCCAAGCAATAACAACAACATCAAATTCCTAAAATTCCCTAAATGGCCGAATTGTAACATATGCAATTCCCAAGTATTTTTACTCCATTTTAACCACTGCACACCTCATACAATCCCATTATATCAACATATAATCATACAACAACTCACCAATACAATTCTACACATTTTCAAAACTCAAAGTCATGACAACCTCAAAATTTTCTAAGTTACAAAACCATATTTTTCACCAATAATTTTCATTGCATTTCTAGCTCTAACACATCATTCTAAGACATTATCATCTAATACACATTTTGCATTAGAGCTCTCTAACAACACAAATCACAAAATCCCCCTTTAGGGTTCATGAAATCAATCCAACAATTAAACCATCAAAAGTCTTGAAACTTACCCACAAATAAGTCACCAAGACTCCACCAATTGATCCCTAAAGAAAGCTTGAGAAACAACCACAAAAACTCCAACTTCCTCCCAAAATTCGTGGCTGGAATCTCTCTTTTTCTCACAATTGAGAGGTTTTCAAGGCTAATGGGTACCACCAATGTGTTTGGAAGGTGATTTCCAACAAATTTCAACACAAAAATTGCTTGATTTGGTTAAGTATTGGTGAAGTTATGGAGAAATCAAAAACAATGAAAATGGAAAGGGGAGGGGGAGGGCTGTCACGGTTTCAGCAAGAGGAAGGGGAGGGAGAAATGATGAATAGTGGAGCTTAGGTGGCTTAAGTGATTTTAAGTGAGGTGGGTCCCACCGCCACCTCACGCGATTTAAAACTAATCCGAATTTCCCTCCAATTCCACTAAACGTCCACAAATTCAAAACCTATTTAGAAACTCTAATTTTTAAAATTAACCATTGTAATTTAGTTATACTTGATCAGATGAATCCGGAGTTTTCTAGTTATTCGGGGAAAATGTTGTTTTAAGCTGTTGTGCACGCCGTTGGCACGCTTCCCCAGACTAACTTATTTCTATCAAATTTCATCAGAAATTATATTTCCTAGCTCTATGAATCATTTATAACTTATTTTCAAACCTACAGCTCAAAACTCAATCGGTACATTTTACGGTGCAATCGTACCGCAGTATTTTTACCCGGTAAAAACATAATTCACTGATTTTTCTGAAACTTGCCTAACCACTCAATTTTTCATTCTGAATCCATTTCCAGGGTTATTTTTACCACCTGAGACCTTCTACTCAATTTTTATCTTCATAGAGTTGTGTGTTGGCTAATTACCGTTTTGCCCTTTCTTTGTATTTTGGCCTAATGTTCAGGATTTTCACTAATCCTTCACTTAATTACTCATTTAATATTTTAATACTTAATTTAGACAAATCCAAGAACATCCACATCAGGATTCCGTTCAAGGACCCCATCATATAACTCCCGGGAATCTTCCTGGTGCCTCTCTCATGGATGAGACGACCCCATGGCAAAACCCAACTGGAACTCCTCATGAGCCCTATCCAGCGGAAGTCCCATGTTTGGATCATCCTGGTACCTCTCCCAGAGTCGGCCCCACGGCAAAACCCGACCGGAATCCCCAAAGGATAGCTCCAGCGAAAGTAGTCCAAACCAACACATATCTACTGGCCAGAGACCACAAACATCTCACACACAAACAAGCAATAATGCATGAAAGTACATAATCACACAATGCCAAAAACACATAATCCAACCACAACCTTCCACTAGGTGTGGTGGAGCACACAAGGGACTAAACCCAAGTTCCAAGGATTTACCTCAACTCCAAGAGTATTGTTCTAAAACGTACGCTCCAAGTTCAATCCTCCACTATCGCGTCCGTGTGAGGCAACCTATATTGATCAACAAGATTGACAATCAATCAATTGCAAACAATTCATCCAATTTCGAGAATTCACACAATTTCACAATAATACAATTTAAACATAACCCTCTAGACCCAATGGCCAACTTCATTGATTTCACCCATCTCAATCAAATTAATCATCAATTTATTCACCAACACTTCAACCATTGATATAAACCATAATTCCACATCAATTTTCCTTACTTTCTCTCCATGGTTCGAATTTCACAAGGAAACACCCCACAAGGTTCTCAATCCAATTCGACACTTATACTCATCATATAATCCTATTTTTTGGAGTTACCCAACCCTAATTACCTCTATTGAGGCGAGTTGGCTCCCTCCGGTATCCCCACGAGCTTCGACTCTTTGAGCCGGCTATGGGACTAATCCGGAGTGCGGGGGAGCTGATGGCTAAAGGTTCAGCCCCCTCCCCAAGAATGCATTCAGCAGGAATCGAACCATCATATAATCCTATTATTAACCTATACCAATGCTCCATAATTCAATTGTTCAATTACATCACATACCAATTTCATAAAGTCTTGAAAACTCAACACAAAATTTGCCTAAGTTAAAATTCCTACATCACCATAAATTTTATTGCATCAATCATCATCATTTATCATTCTAAGCATTTAATTACAAATGGGGCTACCATTTAATGCTCCTAACTACCATAACTCAACTTACAACTTCAAAAACCCTAACCATTTTATGATCTCATTGAAAACAAAGTGAGGGTGAGAAACCTTACCACCAATAGCTTCCAATGATCCTAGGGATTGGTCTCCAAGCAATGAATCAACCCCAAAGTCACCAAAAATTCCCCAATAATCCCAAATTTTCGTGGAAGAGGGTGATGAATTTCTCCCAAAACAATGAGTTTCAAGAGTGAAAAGTGGTATGGTGGGGTTTAAAATGTCATTACTTGAACTTTGATGTGTAATATTTTGGCTTTTGGAGAGGATTTGATGATGTTTTAGTTGTTTGGAATTTTCAAAGCACAAACCCCATCAATGGAGAGCTCCACGGGTTGGAGAGGAAGAGAGGAGAGAGAATGTTATGTAAAAATGTGATTTTTAAGTTACTTATGACTTAAGACCCATAGGTGGGTCCCACACGCGTATTAGCTTTAATAATTCACCTAATTTAAACCACAAATTCATATCCTACGTATTTTTCTCGTTCACGACATATTTTTACTTCCTAAAAATACTGATCATAATTTCACGCTTAACGGTACAATTATACCGCAATATTTTACACCGAAAAATCACTATTCATCAAAATTTCCGAAACTTGCCTATTCACTCGATATTTCGTCCTAAATCCATTTCTGGCCTTATTTTTACCATTTGAGACCTTCTACTCAATTTTTCATGCCTAGGAATACATTTTTGGTAAATTACCATTTTGCCCTTTTTACGTATTTTGACCCTAAATTCTCGGATTTTCACTAATCTTACCCTTTTAAATCACATTATCACATATAATTATACATTTAGAAATACGAGGTGTTATAATTTTTACTAATCCTTCCGTTTAATTCTCATTTAATATTTTAATATTTGATTTAGAATTGCGAAGTGTTATACTTAAAGTTAGAGAAATTGCAAACTAGATGTATACTGGTTCGGTCACCACCACCATGACCTACGTCCAGACTAAAGCCGCTCGATCAAACTTTTTCACTAGCTATCAAGCTTGAGGGTGCTTGACAAACCATTACAACCTTTCAAGACTCAGGGCTCTTAATGCCTTACAATTTTTCACTCAAAATTTCTTAGGAATTTAGTGACCTCTCAAGTGTAAAGGGTTCACTCCCCTAACTATTCAAGAAATCAAATGGGGGTGTTTAACAATAGCTAAGTACTTTCAAAGTACAGATATACAAGTTGAAGAACTATGGGTGTTGACACTCTCACAAGAAAAAAGCTCAACGAGTATTTATGATCAAGATAACAAGAATAAGGCAATTAATATGATTTAAATGAAGAATAATGATCAAGAAGAAATGTCTAATCAATGGAACAGTGATTCCTATTTATAGAGGGCCCCTATGGGTGTTTATCCACTCATTTTCGCAAACTAGCCGTTTTATGGCCGTTATTTTTGTCTTTTGCACAGTGGGTAATCGATTACTGTAAGGTGGATAATCGATTACCATTGTTGGGGTAATCGATTACCATGAAGGGTAATCAATTACCAACCTATTAAAAGGTTAGATTTCGTTCCAAAATGGTTTTCTCATGATGTAAGTTAGTTTCAAATACTTTTAATCATTTGATAAACATTTAAAATTAGATTTTCATGCTAGGAATGAATTTAAATATCTAACAATGATTTAATGCATGTATTTGAAAATTGCTTTGAGCTTTGTTCACGTAAGAAATCAATTTTCCCTTTCAAATAATTCTAAGTCCTAAAATATATTACTTTGAGGTTGCTTGAACTTAGAGTCTTCTCTTGAAACTCGAGTCTTGATCTTCTTTAAACTTCTATTTTTGATTGTTGCACTTTGAAGCTTTTCTTTCCATGCATGTTTATTATCATCAAAATCTTTGAACCTTTATAATATTCTTTAGATAGAGTCCATTGGTTCCACAGAGCATACCAAAGAGAGTCAACCTATCCGGGAAACGTTGCTAGATGAACAACTACTTGCAATATCAAACCAAAATGTCCCCTGGTTTGCTGACATTGCCAATTTTCTTGCTGCAGGAGTCGAACCTTACAAAGCAAGTAGAGTCCAAAGAAAGAAGTTTCTTCACGACTGCAAGAATTACTTCTGAGATGATCTCATGCTTTTCAAGAAATGTGCTAACCAAATGATAAGGAGATGTGTTCCGAAAGAAGAACATGAACGAATCTTCTTTCACTGTCATGCAGCACCTTGTGGAGGACATCTGGGAGAAATCCGAACTGCAACTAAAGTGCTCCAATCGAGGTTCTATTGGCCCACTCTTTTCAAGGACGCTCACCATTATGTCAAAACGTCTGACAAATGCCAGCGGGAAGGAAATTTGACCAAGCAAAGCGAGATGCCCCTCAACCCAATTTTGGAGGTAGAGTTATTTGATGTTTGGGGTATTGATTTTATGGGTTTTTTTCCTTCTTTGAATGGGAATAAAAATATTTTAATAGGGCTATTGATTATGTGAGTAAATGGGTCGAGGCTGTAGATTTACCCACCAATGATGCCAAAGTGGTGATCAAGTTCTTGAAAAAGAACATTTTAACAAGGTTCGGAACGCCTTGCTGTATCATCAGTATGGTGGAAAGCATTTTGTTAATTGCCACTTTGAACAGTTGTTAGAAAAATATAGGGTAAAACATAAAGTTGCAACCCTCTACCATCCCCAGACCAGTGGTCAAATTGAAGTTTCTAATCGAGAGGTTAAAAGAATCCTAGAGAAGGTCGTTAATCCTTCTCGGAGAGACTGGTCAATTAAACTAGAAGATGCTTTGTGGGCTTTACAAAATTACTTTCACTGGGGTGTTCTCCTTATAAACTTATCTTTGGAAAAGCTTGTCATCTCTCACTAGAGTTGGAACATAAAGCCTATTGGACAATCTCTGCCCTCAATTTCGATGAAAGCTTAGTCGGAGAAAAGAGACGACTTTAGCTGGAAGAATTGGAAGAGTTCAAAGATCTTGCCTATGAGAACCACAAACTGTACAAGGAGCAAATGAAGAAATGGAATGACAAAATGCTAAGGAATAAAGAATTGGAGCTGGGCCAAAAGGTTCTGCTATTTAACTCCCGATTAAGGCTATTTCCAGGTAAACAGAAGTCTCGGTGGACAGGACCCTGTCGAATTACTTGGGAACAGGGCATTTGAGATTCAAAATATGGAACATGGTCGTTCCTTTAGAGTGAACGGTCATAGGCTCAAGCTTTACTCGGAAGGTGCTTATGAAGCAAACGTGAGAGCATCCACCTCTCCGATCCTATTTAACCATAAGGCACCAAGTCTTGTTTCAGACTATAAATATAGTGCTGACTGGGAGGCAACCCCGTGATTTCCTTGCTATCTTTAGCATAGTTTTTGCTCGTTCCCTAGAAGGAACAAAGTTTTGGGGTGGTCTATACAAACCATATACACTCAATATTAGGGTGGAATGCCTAGCGTTCTCTTAAAAAAAAAGAGAGAGAAGTATTTTATTTAGTAATGTCTTCATGTCTAAAGTATTCATGCAGGATACAAGAGAAGTCGTTCCATGAAATGACCTGCGAAATGTAACAGAAATGCCATAAGAAGAGGCAGATAACACAAATGATGGATCAACCTAAATGACGGTTTATTCTTATCCTTTTTATATCTCCTTAATAAATATTTTTGCAGCCTTTTTCTTAGTACATGTTGGAGACGTGTACTCAAGACTGCTGAAAAGACACAACTCTTCCCATTCTACTCGCATAACTGTCCTACACAAGTCAATCACTGTCGAACTCGCGCAAATTAAAAATTATTTTTTATTAGGGTTCAGAAAATTTGTAGTAGAGTGGAAACCCTAAGTTGTCTCTCTCAAGGAAATTGCTTGGATAAAAATCGTTTATCAAAACAGAAATTAAAAGAGGGGTTTTTGAATTTTGATTGAATAATTAAAAAGGCAGAATATAAATTTGGAATAAAAATTCGTAATTAAAAATTAACCAACCTAAGGTTAGGGTTCCATGGACGTCTTTCCTCGGATAAAAGGATATTAGAATCGTGATTGATCGTCAATCGAATCAGAATCCTTATTTCTAATGAACAACCCTCTCTAAGCGATCGCTTAGCATTTGATCAAATACGGTGCTTCTACTCATACAATCGCAGAGTATCAGCCCGTTTGATTTAAGGTCATAGGTCAATCAATCTAACCATCAAATCTGATGATTAATCCCTTTCCATAATCGCAATCGCGAACCTCAGATTGAATTTCCACGATCTCACGATATCAATCTGAGTTGGGAAGGGAAACAAAACTGATTTAAAATAAAGCGCAGACCCTCAAGACTAATCCATGGAATCTGTTACCCTTAGGTTGATTAAAAGGTTCTTAGCCTCGCATGGCTAAGGTAAACATGATTAAAATAAAATAAAAAGAAGAAGAAGAAAAAGATGAAGAACGCGAAGAACGCTCCTGAGAAAGTGCTTTGGTCCTAAAAATACGAAAATTCAGAATGAATCCAATGTTTCCTACTCTGCCGTCATATACCCCTACCCAAAGCGGGTTAGGGTTCAGTTCTGACCGGCCCATATGTCTAAAATACGAAATAAAATAAATAAAATAAAATAAAACTTCAGCAAACCGTGTCCGACTTGGCGCAAGAAATCGAATAGCTTCCAATCCGAATTGGTCTTCGAGCTCTGCATAAGAATTGTAGCCCTCTGTGTTATCTGAAAAACCCAACAAGAACGGAGTCAATCCGATAACTGTGGACCAAGATATGGCCAAAATACAGAAGTAATGTAAAGCTGAAAAATTCTGACGAAAATAAATTAAACCCAATCAAACACTAGAAATGTAAATTAACTCAAAACATCATTATTTTATTCAAATAAATCTTAAAAATACTAATCAAGAGTAACAAATAAGCGTAATAAAATATGAGTTATCACACGTCTATCCGGGAAGCAGCCACTTCTCTCTCTCCATTAGCTAACATGACTACTAAGCTCCCCCACTATCTCCTCTCTCTGAGAAAATATCCATTGTAAACCATCCCCCTTCTGCAACCACATCTCACCTCCTCTCTTATTTAACTTTCTCACATTTCCCCTCACCAGTTCGTCACTTGCAGAAACCATCCTATACACTAACAACTCTCAATCTGAGTCTTCAAAAATTACAAGATTTTCACCCTTCATATCCCTGACCCTTGTTGAAAATGTCAAAGCAAAACCTCTCTGTTGCTCTCACAAGAGACTACACCACTCAACCCCTTAACAATGCCAGTCATGTTGAGCTTCATCTTGAGAAGTACATAGACTTTGGAAAGAGAGAGGATAAACTTCTTGGGTAGCCCAAAACCTCGCTTACCATAAGTGGGAGAAGTTTTCTGCCTTTAAAACTGAAGGGCATTCTTGTTTTTGCTTGGAGTTTTTATTCCACGATAGACAAATCGACGAAGAATGTGTCTTTGTCTGGGAAAGAAAATCTTCTTCACTCCAGGAGCCCTCCAACTCATTTACTCTCTCCCCAGTGTCAAGGATTACTCTTATCAACAGTTAGTGGCAGTCAAAGGTGAGACTCGCCTTGAGAAGGAGGTAGTGGATGCCCTTGCACTTCCACGCGCGTCTCGACCCTTGTCGAAAATGTCAAAGAAAACCTCTATGTTGCCCTCACAAGAGACTACACCACTCAACCCCTTAACAATGCCAGTCATGTTGAGCTTTATTTTGAGAAGTACATAGACTTTGGAATGAGAGAGGACAAACTTCCTTCTTGTGTAGCCCAGACCCTCACTTACCACAAGTGGGAGAAGTTTGCTGCCTTTAAAATTGAAGGGCATTCTTGTTTTTGCGTGGAGTTTTTATTCCATGCTAGACAAATCGACGAAGAATTTGTCTTTATCCTGGTAATGTGTCAGGGATTGCTCATATCAACAATAGGTGGCAGTCAAAGGTGACACTCGCTTTGAGAAGGAGGTAGTGGAAGCCCTTGAACTTCCACACACTTCGCTCATTAATGGCAGTCTGTCAAGAGCACGTCTTATAACACCTCGTATTTCGAAAACATATATTAATATATTAAATATGGATTAAAGGGGAGGATTAGTGAAAATCCAGAAATTAAAGTCAATACAAAGGAAGGGTAAAACGGTAATTAGCCAAACACGTAACCCAAGGAAAGTAAAATTGAGTAAGAGGTCTCAAATGAGAAAACTAACCCTGGAAATGGATTCAGAATAAAAAATTAAGCGGTTAGGCGAGTTTCTAAAAATTTGGTGAATAGTAATTTTACCGGGAAAAATACCGCGGTACAGTTGCACCGTAAAACGTGCCAAATGAATCTTGAGCTCTAGGTTTGGATATAAGTTATAAATGATACATAGGACTAGGAATTTTGATTTCTGGTGAAAATTGAGGGAAATTAGTGTGTTTGGGGAAGCGTGCCTATGGCGCGCATAACAACTTAAAACTGCGATTTCTTCGAACGACCGGAAAACTCCGGATTCATCTGATCAAGGGAAATTAAAGGACAATGGTTAATGTTAAAAATTAGAGTTTCTAAATAGTTTATGAAATTATGGACGTTTAGCAGAATAGGTGATAAATTCGAATTAGTTTAAAATCGCGTGAGGTGGCGGTGGGGCCCACCTCACTTAAGTGGACTTGCCACCTTGCACAACACAACCAAATCAGCTCTTTCTCTCTCCTTTCCCCCACCCAAAACCGTGCCCCCTCCATGGAAGGCCAAGAAAGCTTCCAAACCTTCCTACCCTTATAACTCCCTCTATACTCACTCAAATCCAACAAAGTTTGTCACCAAAGTTGTTGGAAATTATCATTCAAACATAACCATGGTATTATTGAGCCTTGAAACTCGCTAGATTTGGAGAAAAGGGACAAAATCAGCTGCGACCTTGGACGAATTTTTGGGATTTTTGGAGTTGTGTGTTCAAGACATTGCTTGGGGATCACTTGGAGGAGTCTTAGGACAAGCTTGTGAGTAAGTTTTGATGCTTTTGAATGGTTGATTCATGAATTTTAATTTTGAAAACCTAGAGCATGTGTTGTGTAATTGATGTAGTTAGAGAGCTCAAATTAAAATTGTGTATTAGACAAATATGGCTTAGAATGATGTTTTAGAGTGATTGATGTCATAAAAATTATTGATAAAATTTGGTTTATAACTTAGTAAATTTTGAGTTGTGGTTTCATGACTTTGTTAATTGGATTGGTTGTAAGATTGTGTAATTGAGTTGTTGAGTGTTTGTATGAGTTAATTGGATACCCTTGGTATAAGGACTTGATGAATTCGGCCATTTGAAGGTATTTGAGGTTGGATGACGCAAAAAAATTATGTAATTGATGTGTTGTGGTCTTAAATGGTATTTGGAAGTGTTGTGTGATGAGTTGATGCATGCAAAATTAAAGGAAAAATACTTGGAGTGTGTGTGATGTGCATTTGAGCCTAGAACGTAATAATTGGAAAAATGGTGTTGTGATGTTGTAGGATGGAAAATGGGACTTGAAATGGTGTTATGGTAGCCTTGGGATGCTAAAGAAAAATTAAAATAAAATTAAGAAAAATGTTTTGTAAAAATGGCCTATAGTGGCCGAACCTAGGAGTGGAAAGGGGGGGATTTTGGTGCATTGGAATCTTATTGATTTCACCCTGTATTGATGATCCTTGTGTGATCATTGTAGGTTGCCTCCCTCGAAAGTGCACTTGGAACCGTGAGCTTGGTGGGTTGCCTTTGGTCCCAGACCAAAGGGATTTTGGTAAGTTGTCTTGAACCTATGCATGTATAATTGATGAACTTGCATATGTCTTGGTTGGTTGATATTGAAATGGAAATGGCCTATGTGTAGGCATTTCTGGTGAACCAAGCTTGGTGATACTGTGACTGGGAGCTATCAAGCAGAGGAGATTATTAAGGTAATCCCTTGTTACTGGGGTTTGATACCCGTGTGTGCTCCACCATGCCTCTTGAAGGTAGTGGTTGGAGGTGTATGTTAGTAGTATAGTATAACATGATCATGAAAATTGTATGTATTGTTAGTATATGGATGTCCTAGAGACAATCTTTTGATTAGATTAGGACATATGTGGACCTTTTATATTGTCACAAATAAATAAAAGCACTCTTTATCCTATTTCATAATCTTTTGATGAGATCACGATCATGAGGATTCAAGGATACCGCACGTTTATTCCTAATTTTATGTTCCTAGTCTAGAGACACTGAGAATGGGGATCAGTGATCTCGGGTAAGACTAGCACGACTTATCTACTTGTATTTGGATACAAGGTAAAGACCTCATGTGCTACAGATATGGAGATGTCTTAGCTAAAGTCGTGGGTGGACCTATAAGGGTATAGCTCGCACTGAACAGACCCACAAAAAGAATCTATGAGGAAATCTCACAGAGAGTATCATTAGAGTAGTCTCTTTATATTTGGGTATGTCTTTCCTTAGACCAGAAGTTATTTCCTAGACTGTGTTCTAGAAGGCATACTTTGATTGTATACCTCGTCTGCCTGAAACATGGAGACTCATAGGTACACTGTTGGGCTTGTCCTGAAAGAGCACAGGGCTAAGTGATAAGCTGAAGGAATTTGTCAAATCTCTGTGAGAGATTAGGTTACCTGTAAACTGGAGAAATCAGGATGACATTTACAGGGACTCGGGAATCTATGCATAGTAAAAGAGATAATGAGATGATCTGCCTTTAGAGTCAGTAAATTGAAGATTCCCTATTTCGAATAAAGCTTACCCTAAACCACAAGGGTTGATACGTTTCCTTACCCTAGGTTTAATGGGAAGGTAACCGAGACGAAAGGAGATACATATGGCAACCAAATATGTGTAATAGGATGATCAAGTCATTAATCTAACTGGCTCTGGGGCAACTAAACATTGCTAGTGCTCTGTGTTGTCATTAGATGGGTTGTGGGCTTGTTGGGCCCAAGCCCGTTTATGTCAGTAGCTATGTTGGGCCTAATGGGTCACACACTAACACCTTATTGTCATGATGATATAACATTAAAGGTATTGGGCCTAATAATGGTTGTTAGCCTAAGATGAAGTTTGGAAGCCCACCTAAGAGGGAGAGGGCGCATGGTATGGTTAATGGGCTTGGAAGGTCCAAGACATTACTAATTAATTTAATTGGTTAAATTAATTATCAAATATTTGAATTTTGAAATTCGAATTTTGAATTTGAATTTTGAAATTCGAATTTTGAATTTGAATTTTGAAATTCGAATTTTGAATTTGAAATTTGAAATTTGAATTTTGAATTTTGAATTTTGAATTTTGAATTTGAATTTTGAAATTTGAATTTTGAATTTGTAATTTGAATTTTGAATTTGAAATTTGAATTTGAATTTAGAATTTAAATGTTTGAACGTTTGAATTTAAATGGTTGAATTCGAATTTGAATTGGCTATGAAAAGTGTAAGAACCTGCACCGTTAATTAAAGTATTTAATTAATTAATTATGCAAAATTAGGAAAAGATTCCATAATTGACCCTAATAATTATTAAGAGGCTTTAATAATTATGGTAAGTGATTAAGAATGTTGAAAGTCGCTTTTCGGAAGAAAAGTGCAGATACCGGTTCTGCTAGTCGGTATAAATGCGTACCGAAAAAGTATCTCGGAAAATTATAATAAGTGCATGATAATTACTAGAATAATATGTAGGACTTGTAAAACGATTTTCAAGTCCAAATAATGAGAACTGGTGCTAGAAACCGGTACTGGCTCTGAAAAGCGCGTACCAGAAAGGTGCTCAGAAAATTATAAGAAAAATATGATAATTCTTGAAAAAATGTGTAGTTTCAGAATCCAAAGTTTGAGACTAAAATGCTAAGCATAGTAATTAAAGTTAATACTGTGCGTTTATGTGTTAAATCAATATAAATAGGCACACTTGGCCCTAAACCCTAGGCACTCAGTTTTGTCTACGTGACTTGGTGGCTGACTTGCACCTTATACACGGTTCCATTGCCTTCCCTTCCATTTCTTGAGCAAGCATTCACCTTTCATGCTTGTTCTTCCATTTAAACACTTGGTGAGGGTGAGGGTTGGCCTTGGGACTGCATTGTGGTGCTGTTTCTGAGTTACAGAACCTGTGTGAGGGAGTTTGAAGAGCTGTGTTTTCTGTTCTTGAGGGGTGTGACCTTTTGTTGGCACTTTGATGCTCCAAGTTGCCTTCTTGTTGAGTGAAAGACCTACCTTCTTGTTCATTTTCGTGCATCATCCTTTAGTCAGACTTGAGGGGCTGTGATGAGCTCCAAGAGCATCTCCATCCTCTGTTTTTGAGCTGTGGTATGATCACGAACCTTTAACTTGAGTTTTAAGGCTTAAAAATGGAAGCTTGATGCATGTTAAGGTTAAAAGAGGATAACTTGTTGTTGGGTAAGGCTTAACACACCTAGAAATGCATGATTAGGTGTTTAAAATCGGTAAAAAGGGAACCTTTAAGGGATATCTTCACGAAAATGCAGAAACTGCATTCTGTCGTGAAATATCCGGATATCTGCCCGTGGAATATCCGGATATTGGATATCCGGATATGATATCGGGATATATGATATCCGGATATTGGATATCCGGATATGATATCGGGATATATGATATCCGGATATTGGATATCCGGATATGTGAATCTGTATATCCGGATATTGCATATCCGGATATGGACAGCGAGATATCCGGATATTGCATATCCGGATATGGTCCCGAGGAATATCCGGATATTCTGGGATTTCGCAGAACAGTAGTTGTGTTGTGTGTACAGTAGGCTATTGGGGGTTTGTGGACCCTAGATTGATGAAGTTGAACTTCTGTAATTAATGGACTAAGTCAGAATCATGTGTTTAAGGGCTGGTGGCTTTGTTAGAAGCTTTAAGACATAAAACATAATGAAAAGGCGTTGTCTTTAATTTGTATGCACGTGGTACATGTTTATTGATTTATATTTGGTCCATATCAGATTGTGATCTGCTGTGATTGGACTTTGAGCTTGTGGCATTGGATAGCTAGCTTAGAGGTAAGCTTTCGTGTCCTCGGTTTAGCCATGTTGTGGTTCCACCATGTCCCATGGGGATATGGTATATGCATGCTGTGTTACATGCTTTTGATGTTTTGAAAATACTGTTGAGCTATTGTATGTTAGTGCCTTGTTGATATGCATGGAGGTGTTCCACCTATACGGTAAGCCCGAGTATGTAGAACATACAAGAGGGTGAGGCTGTGGGTGAGGTGCAAGCGGTGTTCCTTGTACTACATGTAGGGAATAGACGTATTCCTACATTTCTCTGGCCAGTAGATAGTGATTACACACATGCCATAGATATCTGTTGCACTACATAGTTTTGGAACTGATAATGATATAAATGCTTTTACAACTTATATTGCACATGTAAGTGAGCTTGGGGTGGAAGATCCTTGAGGACCCCTTGTCTTACTGAGATTTCTTGTTTAGAGATCTCACCACGTTTGGGGAATGCTTATTTCAGGATCAGGTAATGTTGAGACCTCAGGCGGCAGGAGGCCGGAGCTGAGTTAGATTGCTATTATATTATGCTGCCATGATTGGATGCTGGTTATGCATGTTGTTTATATGCTTATAGCTTCAGTTATGTTTATGGAGTTTTATGTTGAGACTGGTTGTTTACTATGTTTATTTGGTGAGCATGGGGATTGTCCATGACACATAGTATTGTTATGTCTTGATTATGTCTTGAGTCTTTTGGTGTTGTAATAATGTATCAGGATATTGTCCGGATTACGAGATGTAATACCGTGATGTAGATACACACTTTATTTATATATTGAGGTATTTCATTAGATAGATGTCTTATTGCAATTTACATACAGACGATATTTTATGAAATTGATTAAGTAATCAAGTTGGTAATTGATAATGACGTCATAATTGAAAAGAAAAAAGAATATTCCACATTTTTAATTAAGCACCGCTTAATACGATGTAATGTTAATATTCCGGGTATACACGGGGTGTTACATTTTTTGGTATCAGAGCAACGGTTCAAGGGAAAAACCTGTATGTATTGCAATGATTAGGATGTTTGGTTGTGTCTGTTTTGTGTGTTTGCTCCGTCGAGTATTATTATGATAATGCATATGTGACCACATTGTGTGGGCCTGATCAACTCATAATTTGTGTAACTTGTGCAGAGTCATGGTAAGACCCGGGAGAAACTGCGAGACTTCGGAGGATCGGCCCGATCCTGTCCTGGCTGCATTGGCTGAGATGCAGGCGGCCCGACAAGCCGACCAGGAGGCCATGAGAATGGCAAACCAGGCCATGCTGGATGCCGTCAGAGAGGCGAATAGGAAGGCCATTGAGGACGTGTTGGAGGCCAACCGTCTGGCGAACATGACGATGTTTAGAGTCATGTTGGAGGAGATGAGGAATGGCCCTGATGTTGGTCATGTTCCTCCGCCACCACCGCCACCGCCACCACCACCACCTCCACCACCTCCACCCAGTCTGCAGGATGACTCTCAGAGTCAGATGGGAAATGGCAGTCACCTTACGGGGGCCATGCAGACCGTCCCTATTCTTGTTGAGGATCGAGATGAGATCGATCGCCGGCTGAATGCTTTCTGTAAGCATAAGCCACCTGCCTTTGATGGATCCTTTGATCTTGTTGCTGCGGCACGTTGGCTACAGGCGTTGGACAAGATATTTCGGGTCATGCAGTGCACAGATCCACAGAAGTTGATGTTCGCTACTTACATGCTGGAGGGCGATGCCCATGAGTGGTGGACAAACCTTTCTCATGTCTACGAGATACAGGGTCATGTGATGACGTGGCCTTTGTTTGAGGATTTCTTCTTGGGTCAGTACTTTCCGTATGACGCTCAGGAGAGGCAGCAGGGAGAGTTTGACATATTGGTTCAGGGCTCATTGTCTATGGACGAGTACCTGGCTAAGTTCAACCATTTGGTGAAGTTTGCACACTTCAGGATGGCGAGGCCTACTCCTACATTTATGGCTGCTAAGTTCCGCAGGGGACTTAGTGAGGATATTGCTGGTTACCTAGCTGGTTCTGCTTCTAGAGACTTTGGGACACTGGTTCAGCAGTGTCGTGATATTGAAGATTACTAAAGCTCGAGTAAGGCCAAGAAGGCCAAGGTTGCTGAGGCGACGAAGGTTGCAACTGGTAGTTCCACTTCTTAGTGAGACAGGAAGTTTGGGAACAAGGGCAAGGGTAAACAGATGGCAGCTCGGCAGGCGCCGAATCAGTTCAAGAGGACTTCTGCTCAAGGGAGTGCAGCGAGACCTCCTGCTCCCAGGTGTTCGGGATGCGGGAAGACTCATTTTGGGCCATGTTCTACCGGCCAGTTGATTTGCTTTCAGTGTGGCAAGGAGGCCCACTTCTCCAGAGACTGTCTGTCGGCGACGGCAAGGGCTACTGCAGTGCAGGAAGTGCCACTTCAGATGGTTCCCCTTCCACCTACTTCGGCACCGGCAGTGCCACCATCTTCTGGGAGAGTTTATACTCTGGATCGTCAGCAGTCGGATCGAGCTCCGAACCTTGTCAGAGGTACTGTTATGATTGGTACATCAGCTGTTGATGTTTTGTTTGACTCTGGGGCTACGCATTCTTTTGTTGCTACCCTGATTGTTGTGGGGCTTGAGTTGCCCATGTCTGTGCTTTCTCCACCGCTGCGGGTGACCACCGCCACCGGAGAAAGATGTGATGCTACCACTGTTCATCGCGATGTGGCGTTTCAGTGGGATAGCCGTGAGTTCTCGGTGGATCTGATAGGATTGCCGATGGCCAACTTGGAGGTTATTCTAGGCATGGATTGGCTATCCAGAAATTGTGTGATGATTGACTGTTGTGCCAAGCGTGTAGTGTTGTCTCCGTGTGATTCCACAACCAGTTCCTCGCCGTACATTTCGTTGCTGCAGGCTAGGAGAGCCTTGAGAGCAGGGGCATTTGGTTATGTCATGTTGGGAGGTTTGGTGAGTGGTACACAGGAGGACATCACCGGCATTCCTGTGGTGAGGGAGTTCCTCGAGGTGTTTCTTGAGGAGATTCCTGAGTTTCCGCCACAGAGGGAGATAGAGTTCTCCATAGATCTGTTGCCTGGTGTGGGCCGATTTCTTTAGCTCCATTCCGGATGTCGCCACCGGAGTTGGCAGAGCTGAAGAAGCATATTGAGGATCTTTCAGCGAAAGATTTCATTAGACCGAGTGTGTCTCCTTGGGGAGCACCGGTTATCTTTGTGAAGAAGAAGGACGGGACAATGCGATTGTGCACCGACTACAGGCAGCTGAACAAGGTGACAATCAAGAACAAGTATCCCCTTCCTCGGATTGATGATCTGTTGGATCATCTCAGGGGTGCTTGTGTGTATTCCAAGATTGATCTCCGGTCTGGATACCATCAGATTCGGGTGAAGCCGGAGGATGTCCCGAAGACCGCATTTCGCTCAAGATATGGTCATTTTGAGTACTTGGTGATTCCGTTCGGTCTCATCAATGCACCTGCTGTGTTCATGGATTACATGAACTGGATTTTTCAGCCGTACCTGGATCAGTTTGTGATCGTCTTCATTGACGACATTTTGATTTACTCCAAGACGGAGGAGGAGCATGTGGGGCATTTGAGAACTGTTCTGCAAGTGCTGAAGGAGAAGAAGCTGTATGCGAAGCCTTCCAAATGTGAGTTTTGGCTCAAGTCTGTGACGTTTCTTGGGCATGTTATTTCTGCTGAGGGAGTTGCAGTGGATCCGAACAAGATTGAGGCAGTACTGGATTGGGAGAGACCTAAGACAGTTACAGAAGTGAGGAGCTTTCTGGGTTTGGCAGGTTACTATCAGAGGTTCATCAAGGGATTCTCCACCATGGTTTTGCCATTGACTCGCCTTACTCGGAAGGAGACTCCATTTGTGTGGACTCACGAGTGTGAGGTCTGTTGTCAGGAGTTGAAGGAGAGACTGACTACTGCTCCTGTGTTGGTCCTTCCTGATCCTACGCTTGAGATTGAGCTTTACACCGATGCCTCCGGGAAGGGGCTAGGTTGTGTGTTGATGCAGTTGGGCAAAGTGATTGCCTATGCTTCGAGGCAGTTGAAACCTCATGAGGAGAACTACCCTACTGATGACTTGGAGTTGGCTGCTATTGTGTTTGCTTTCAAGATTTGGAGGCATTATCTTTTTGGTTTGAGGTTTGTGGTGTTCAGTGACCACAAGAGTTTGAAGTACCTGTTCGACCAGAAGGAGTTGAACATGAGGCAGAGGAGATGGATGGAGTTCATAAAGGACTACGACTTCGAGCTAAGGTATCATCCTGGCAAGGCCAATGTGGTAGCTGATGCTTTGAGTCGGAAATCCAGTAGTTCATCCAGTTTGTTGCTTGGTAACTTTGATGTGGTTAAGAAGTTCCGAAACTTGGCAGTGACCGCTCCGTGTGAGAGTGTACTTCTCGAGTTGGAAGCAGCAGATGTTGTGAACGAGCTGCTAGGAAAGATCAAAGAGGCACAAGTTCAGAGAGAGTGTCTGGATTATATGAAGAACCAAGTGTCTTAGAATGATGATGGATTGCTTTTGTTTCAGCAGAGGATTGTAGTTCCTCGAGGTCCGTTGACAGAGGAGGTTATGGCAGAAGGCCATAAGGGTCAGTTTTCTATCCACCCTGGTGCTACTAAGATGTATCAAGACTTGGACAAGAACTTCTGGTGGCCGGGCATGAAGAAAGATGTTGTTATCTTTGTGTCCAAGTGTTTGGTCTTCCAGAAGGTGAAGATTGAACATCAGAGACCGTCTGGTGAACTTCAACCTCTTGAAGTACCACAATGGAAGTGGGAAGGTATTTCCATGGACTTCGTGGTGGGATTGCCGAAGACTCAGGCGGGTTGTGACTCTATTTGGGTCATCGTGGACAGTCTAACGAAGTCTGCCCATTTTCTTCCAGTGAATGTGAGCTTCACTACAGAGCAGTTGGCCAAGCTTTATGTCCGCGAGATTGTGAGGCTTCACGGGGTGTCCAAGACTATCATTAGTGATAGGGACCCGAAGTTCACATCTCGGTTCTGGGAGGCGCTGCAGGAGGCTTTTGGTACGCAGTTGAGATTGAGTACCGCCTATCACCCTCTGACTGATGGACAAACTGAGAGGACCATCCATACCTTGGAGGACATGTTGTGAGCTTGCACGTTGGAGCAGGGCTCGGCATGGGATAGGTACATTCCGTTGGTTGAGTTTTCTTACAACAACAGCTTTCATGCTAGCCTGGGCATGGCGCCCTACGAAGCATTGTATGGTAGGAGGTGTCGGACTCCTACCTGTTGGTCTGAGGTTGGGGACAAGGAACTTTTTGGCTTGGACTTTGTCCAAGATACCACCTTGCAGATCCAGATGATCCGTGAAAAGTTGAAGCAGGCACAGAATCGCCAGAAGAACTACTATGATGTCAAGCATCGTCTGCTGGAGTTCAGTGAGGGTGAGCACGTGTTTGTGAGACTTTCACCTGTCACCGGTGTTGGTCGGGCACTCGGAGTGAGGAAGCTGAGCCCGCGATATATTGGGCCATACCAGATCCTTGGTAGGGTAGGACCTGTTGCCTAACGGCTTGCCTTGCCTCCGAACTTGGCTAACATCCACGACGTGTTTCACGTGTCTCAGCTTCAGAAGTACATAGCCGATCCTTCGCATGTGGTGCAACCGGATGATGTGGAGGTTCGGGAGAACCTGAAGACTCCCGTCGGACCACTCAGAATTATCGATTGTGGCGAGAAGCAGCTGAGGAGCAAGATCATTCCAATGGTCAAGGTGCAGTGGACCGGAAGAACTCCTGAGGAGTGTACTTGGGAGCGTGAGGAAGAGCTTCTCCGGCAGTACCCCGAGTTATGACCAGGTATGTTTATGATTTTGAGGTCAAAATCCTAAAAAGGTGGGGTGAATGTAAGAACCCGCACCGTTAAATAAGGTATTTAATTAATTAATTATGCAAAATTAGGAAATGATTCCATAATTGACCCTAATAATTATTAAGAGGCTTTAATAATTATGTTAAGTGATTAAGAATGCTGAAAGTCTCTTTTCGGAAGAAAAGTGCAGATACCGGTTCTGCTAGTCGGTATAAATGCGTACTGAAAAAGTATCTCGGAAAATTATAATAATTACATGATAATTACTAGAATAATATGTAGGACTTGTAAAACGATTTTCAAGTCCAAATAATGAGAACTGGTGCTAGAAACCGGTACTGGCTCTGAAAAGCGCGTACCGGAAAGGTGCTCAGAAAATTATAAGAAAAATATGATAATTCTTGGAAAAATGTGTAGTTTCAGAATCCAAAGTTTGGAATTAAAATGCTAAGCGTAGTAATTAAAGTTAATACTGTGCGTTTATGTGTTAAATTACTATAAATAGGCACACTTGGCCCTAAACCCTAGGCACTCAGTTTTGTCTATGTGACTTGGTTGCTGACTTGCACCTTATACACTGTTCCATTGCCTTCCCTTCCATTTCATAAGCAAGCATTCACCTTTGATGCTTGTTCTTCCATTTAAACACTTGGTGAGGGTGAGGGTTGGCCTTGGGACTGCATTGTGGTGCTGTTTCTGAGTTAGAGAACCTGTGTAAGGGAGTTTGAAGAGATGTGTTTTATGTTCGTGAGGGGTGTGACCTTTTGTTGGCACTTTGATGCTCCAAGGTGCCTTCTTGTTGAGTGAAAAACCTACCTTCTTGTTCATTTTCGTGCATCATCCTTGAGTCAGACTTGAGGGGCTGTGTTGAGCTCCAAGAGCATCTCCATCCTCTGTTTTTGAGCTGTGGTATGATCACCAACCTTTAACTTGAGTTTTAAGGCTTAAAATGGAAGCTTGATGCATGTTAAGGTTAAAAGAGGATAACTTGTTGTTGGGTAAGGCTTAACACACCTAGAAATGCATGATTAGGTGTTTAAAATCGGTAAAAAGGGAACCTTTAAGGGATATCTTCACGAAAATACAGAAACTGCATTCTGTCGTGAAATATCCGGATATCTGCCCGGGGGATATCCGGATATATGATATCCGGATATGGGGTTTTGGGATATCTGGATATTGGATATCCAGATATGTGAATCTGTATATCCGGATATTGCATATGCGGATATGGACAGCGAGATATCCGGATATTGCATATCCGGATATGGTCCCGAGGAATATCCGGATATTCTGGGATTTCGCAGAACAGTAGTTGTGCTGTGTGTACAGTAGGCTATTGGGGGTTTGTGGACCCTAGATTGATGAAGTTGAACTTCTGTAATTAATGGACTAAGTCAGAATCATGTGTTTAAGGGCTGGTGGCTTTGTTAGAAGCTTTAAGACATAAAACGTAATGAAAAGGCGTTGTCTTTAATTTGTATGCATGTGGTACATGTTTATTGATTTATATTTGGTCCATATCAGATTGTGATCTGCTGTGATTGGACTTTGAGCTTGTGGCATTGGATAGCTAGCTTAGAGGTAAGCTTTCGTGTCCTCGGTTTAGCCATGTTGTGGTTCCACCATGTCCCATGGGGATATGGTATATGCATGCTGTGTTACATGCTTTTGATGTTTTGAAAATACTGTTGAGCTATTGTATGTTAGTGCCTTGTTGATATGCATGGAGGTGTTCCACCTATACAGTAAGCCTGAGTATGTAGAACATACAAGAGGGTGAGGCTGTGGGTGAGGTGCAAGCGGTGTTCCTTGTACTACATGTAGGGAATAGACGTATTCCTACATTTCTCTGGCCAGTAGATAGTGATTACACACATGCCATAGATATCTGTTGCACTACATAGTTTTGGAACTGATAATGATATAAATGCTTTTACAACTTATATTGCACATGTAAGTGAGCTTGGGGTGGAAGATCCTTGAGGACCCCTTGTCTTACTGAGATTTCTTGTTTAGAGATCTCACCCCACGTTTGGGGAATGCTTATTTCAGGATCAGGTAATGTTGAGACCTCAGGCGGCAGGAGGCCGGAGCTGAGTTAGATTGCTATTATATTATGCTGCCATGATTGGATGCTGGTTATGCATGTTGAGACTGGTTGTTTACTATGTTTATTTGGTGAGCATGGGGATTGTCCATGACACATAGTATTGTTATGTCTTGATTATGTCTTGATTCTTTTGGTGTTGTAATAATGTATCAGGATATTGTCCGGATTACGAGATGTAATACCGTGATGTAGATACACACTTTATTTATATATTGAGGTATTTCAGTAGATGTCTTATTGCAATTTACATACAGACGATATTTTATGAAATTGATTAAGTAATCAAGTTGGTAATTGATAATGACGTCATAATTGAAAAGAAAAAAGAATATTCCGCATTTTTAATTAAGCACCGCTTAATACGATGTAATGTTAATATTCCGGGTATACACGGGGTGTTACATTTTTTGGTATCAGAGCAAGCGGAAAGAGGTTGATACTATCTCAAGAGAAGCCCTCTGTTTGTCCATCTCCTAATCTGTCTGTCTATCAAACTATTAAAGCCTTGAAGGCTGGTGATTTGGGTTATGTCTTCTTGGGTGGATTGGTTGGTGCTAAGGAGTTAGAAATTTCAAGTATTTTGGTGGTTAATGAATTTGCTGATGTATTTCTTGATGAGATACCGAAATTTCCACCTGAGAGAGAGAGATTGAGTTCTCGATTGATTTGTTGCCTGGTGTGGGGCCTATCTATTTGACTTCATACCGGATGTCGCCACTGGAGCTGGCTGAGTTGAGGAAGCATATTGAAGAGCTATCTGCAAAGAACTTTATCAGACCGAGTGTGTCTCCGTGGGGAGCACCAATAATATTTGTGAAAAAGAAGGACGGTAGCATGAGGTTGTGTACTGACTATCGGCAGTTGAACAAAGTTACAATTAAGAACAGGTACTCGTGCCACGTATTGATGATTTGCTAGATCAGTTGAGGGGTGCATGTGTGTTTTCGAAGATTGATCTCTGGTCCAGATACCACCAGATTCAGATTAAGCCGGAGGATGTGCCTAAAACGGTGTTCCGATCCAGATATGGACACTTTGAGTATCAAGTGATTCCTTTTGGGCTTACTAATGCCCCTGCGGTGTTCATGGATTATATGAATCGTATTTTCAAACCGTATTTGGACCATTTTGTGATAGTGTTTATTGACGACATTCTGATTTATTCCAAAAGTAAAAAGGAGCATACAGAGCATCTGAGGACGGTATTGCAGGTGTTGAAAGATAAAAAGTTGTATGTTAAGCTAGCTAAGTGTGAATTTTGGCTATCTGAGGTGCAGTTTCTAGGTCATGTGATTTCTGCTATTGGTGTTGCTGTGGATCCAAGTAAGATTAAGGCGGTAAGAGACTGGGAATGACCTAAGATTGTGACTGAGATCAGGAGCTTTCTGGGTCTTGCTGGTAATTATCGCAGGTTTATACAGGGGTTTTCTGCTATGGTATTGTCGTTGACCCGATTGACACGAAATGATACTCCTTTTGTGTGGACCCAAGAATATTGACCCTTCCCGATCCAGAAGGTGAGTTTGAAATGTATTGTGATGCTTCTAAGAAAGGTTTGGGGAGTGTGTTGATGCAAGAAATGAAGGTGGTTGCTAATGCGTCTAGGGAATTGAAGCCTCATGAAGAAAATTATCCGACGCACGACTTGAAGCTTGCTGCTATTGTGTTTGCCTTGAAAATCTGGAGGCATTTTCTGTATGGGATGAAATTTGCAGTGTTCAGTGATCATAAAAGTTTGAAATATCGGTTTGATCAGAAAGAGCTGAACATGAGACAGCGGAGATGAGTTGAATTCTTAAAGGATTATGATTTTGAGCTGAAATGTCATCCGGGTAAAGCTAATGTGGTGGCTGATGCCTTGAGTAGGAAGTCTGTCAGTTTTTCCCAGATGATGATGTGGGATAATAAAGTGATTGAACAATTTAGGGATATGTGAATAACAGATTTCTTTGCAGGTAGAATATGTGATATTGAGTTGACACGAATTGAGAATGAGCTACATGAGAAAATTAAAGAAACTCAGATACGAAATGACAGTATCAAATACCTGAAAGGCCAAAGTGGCATATATGTGAATGAACAGGGATTATTACTGTATCAGGGATGAATTGTTATGCCCAAAGAGCTAGCAGAGGAGGTCATGGTTGAGGCCCATAAGGGCCAGTATGATATCCACCCAGGTGCTAAAAAATTGTATCAAGATCTGAAAGTTAAGTTCTGGTGGCCTGGGATCAAAAAGGATGTTGCTGAGTACGTCTCAAAGTGCTTGGTTTGTCGGAAAGTCAAGAAAGAACATCAGAAAAATTTGCATTGTGTAGACCCTTGAGGATATGCTGAGAGTTGCACACTAGAGCAGGGTACTGCTTGGGGTAGGTACTTGTAATTGGTGGAATTCTCGTATAATAACAGTTTTCATTCCAGTCTGGGCATGGCACCATATGAGGCATTGTATGGACGGAGATGTCGTACTCCTATTTGTTGGACTGAAGTAGGTGACAAAGAGAGATTTGGGCCGGATTTTGTGCAAGAAACTACAGTACAGATTGAAATGATCAGAGAAAAGCTTAAACAGGCACAGAATCGGCAGAAAAGTTACTATGATAATAGACACAGACCGCTGGAATTTGAAGAAAGTGACCATGTACTTGTGCGGTTATCTCCAGGTACGGGTGTTGGCCGTGCATTGGGTGTGAGGAAGCTGAGTCCTCGGTTTATTGGGCCTTATCAAATAATTAAAAGAGTGGGATTAGTGGCCTATCAGCTTGCCTTGCCCCCACGGTTGTCGAATCTACACAATGTTTTCCATGTATCGCAACTGCGGCGTTATGTTCCGGATGAATCACATGTGGTGATACCGGGTGGTATTGAGATTCGAGAGAACTTGAAGACTAATGTAGGTCCTATTGACATCCTTGACCGCAGTGAAAAGAAGCTGAGAAGCAAAAATATTCCAATGTTGAAGATTCAATGGGAAGGACGTACATCTGAGGAGGCTACTTGGGAACGGGAGGATGAGATTCTCCGGCTGTATCCTGAGTTAGCAGACATGTATTATTCAATTTTGCACACAAAATTTCAAAAAGGAGGGGTGAATATAACACCTCGCATTTGTAAAACATATATTAACATATTAAATATGGATTAAAGGGTAAGATTAATGAAAATCCTGAAATTAGAGTCAAAATACAAAGGAAGAGTAAAACGGTAATTAGCCAAACACGTAACCCAAGGAAAGTAAAATTAAGTAGGAGGTTTCAAATGAGAAAACTAACCCTGGAAATGGATTCAGAATGAAAAATTGAGTGGTTAGGCAAGTTTTTGAAATTTGGTGAATAGTGTTTTTACCGGGTAAAAAATATTGCGGTACAGTTGCACCGTAAAATGTGCCGAATGAATTTTGAGCTTTAAGTTCGGATATAAGTTATAAATGATACATAGGACTAGGAATTTTGATTTCTGGTGAAAATTGAGGGAAATTAGTGTGTTTGGGGAAGCGTGCCTAAGCGCGCACAACAGCTTAAAACTGCGATTTCTCTGAACGACCGAAAAAATCCGGATTCATCTGATCAAGGGCAATTAAAGGACAATGGTTAATGTTAAAAATTAAAGTTTCTAAATAGTTTATAAAATTATGGACGCTTAGCAGAATAGGCGGGAAATTCGAATTAGTTTTAAATCGCGTGAGGTGGAGGTGGGGCCCACCTCACTCAAGTGAACTTGCCAACTTGCACAACACAACCAAATCAGCTCTTTCTCTCTCCTTTCCCCCACCCAAAACTGTGCCCCCCCTCCATGGAAGGCCAAGAAAGCTTCAAAACCTTCCTATCCTCATAACTCCCTCCATACTCACTCAAATCCAACAAAGTTTGTCACCAAAGTTGTTGGAAATCATCATCCAAACACAACCATGGTATTATTGAGCCTTGAAACTCGCTAGATTGGGAGAAAAAGGACAAGTAATAAAATGATGGAAAGTTGCGGATCTAGCAAGTGTACTAGTCGTACAAGTAATAAAATGATGAGTAAAGATCGTTCCCACGAGGATTTGTGTCAAGCACTGACTAACCATATGTACTTGAGTTGAATCAACCAAAAGATCATTGATTACTTGATTTCTTGTCGCCAGAAATAAAGTTGAATTGCATAAAATTAAGATTTGATAAAACAAATAAAATGTACTTATAACTTAAACAAGTAGTCAGATGTCATTTTCCCTCAAACATGAATTTATAGATGAACCAATTTCCATTATGAATTATCTGCTATGTGATGTTGATCAACCTTTTTCTTATCATCTCAAGATGTAATCCCTTACTACCCTGATATACACATTAATCAGAAACCCCAATCCCTTGGTGATTCCTTTCTTAATACATGCATTAATTACTAAGGTCTTAAGATCACATCAGAATCCTAGCATCAATCCCTTGACTACTAGAACACTGATGATGAGGTTGTCAAAAATAGAGAAACAATGTAAACATGTTTGTTCTACACTATTCCTCAACATGAAGAATTAATCAAGACAACTTCATACAATCACATAATAGATAAACAAAACATCTAATTAACCATTTATAAATTCAAACTTGAGTTCCATTGAATCAGACTACAAAGGACTCTACTCAGACATAATAGAAATAATAACAAGAGAAGAAGAAGAAAGATCAAACTCCATTGTCATGATAGTTGAGTCTTCAATCTTCAAGTACAATTACATGAAATTATACTAACTATTACAATACTAAGTCCTAAGAATTTGGAAAGTCAGAGAAAATGAGGAGTCAGATCAGATCTATGAAAGATCTGACCTGATCTCCCTTCTCCTAGTGTGATGGGGAAAGTCAAAATATCAGAGAATGGATATGAGAGAGTTGCATCTGATGATCATCTTGTGAAGGCCCCTTGTCCTTTTATAATTTACAAATTACAACTGAAAACTGACATGGGCGCTAAAACTCTCATTTCTGGACGTTTTAACGCTCAACCTTGACGGATGCCCAACTGCTTTTAATTGTCTTGGGCACTAAAACGCCCAGTTTTGGCCGTTTTAATTTTCAGCACCAGCATCTTTTGTGCAGCAGGGCGCTAAAACGCTCAGTTTTGGGCGTTTTAGCGCCCAACACTTAGAATTTTCCAATTTTCAGAATCTTCTTCCTTATCTCTTTTGCTTCTTTGAGCTTCAATTCCCTACAAGAACAATGTAAATTTTCAATACAACTTCCAGAACTTGTATTTAGGAATTTATAGGACATTGACCTCTTTTTCATCCATTTAATCACACAAATTTATACTAATTCATGCTCAAAAACCTGATGAACTAAGGGTTCATCAGCCAAACACGTAACCCAAGGAAAGTAAAATCGAGTAGGAGGTTTCAAATGAGAAAACTAACCCTGGAAATGGATTCATAACGAAAAATTGAGTGGTTAGGCAAGTTTTTGAAATTTGGTGAATAGTGTTTTTACTGGGTAAAAATATTGCGGTACAGTTGCACCGTAAAGTGTGCCGAATGAATTTTGAGCTCTAAGTTCGGATATAAGTTATAAATGATACATAGGACTAGGAATTTTGATTTCTGGTGAAAATTGAGGGAAATTAGTGTGTTTGGGGAAGCGTGCCTAAGGCGCGCACAACAGCTTAAAACTGCGATTTCTCCGAACGACCGAAAAAATCCGGATTCATCTGATCAAGGGAAATTAAAGGACAATGGTTAATGTTAAAAATTAGAGTTTCTAAATAATTTATAAAATTATGGACGCTTAGCAGAATAGGCGGGAAATTCGAATTAGTTTAAAATCGCGTGAGGTGGAGGTGGGGCCCACCTCACTTAAGTGGACTTGCCAACTTGCACAACCCAACCAAATCAGCTCTGTCTCTCTCCTTTCCCCCACCCAAAACTGTGCCCCCATCCATGGAAGGCCAAGAAAGCTTCCAAACCTTCCTATCCTCATAACTCCCTCCATACTCACTCAAATCCAACAACGTTTGTCACCAAAGTTGTTGGAAATCATCATCCAAACACAACCATGGTATTATTGAGCCTTGAAACTCGCTAGATTAGGAGAAAAAGGACAAAATCAGCTGCGACCTTGGATGAATTTTTGGAGTTGTGTGTTCAAGTCATTGCTTGGGGATCATTTGGAGGAGTCCTAGGTCAAGCTTGTGAGTAAGTTTTGATTCTTTTGAATGGTTGATTCATGAATTTTAATTTTGAAAACCTAGAGCATGTGTTGTTTGATTGATGTAGTTAGAGTGCTCAAATTGAAATTGTGTATTCGACAAATGTGGCTTAGAATGATGTTTTAGAGTGATTGATGTCATAAATATTATTGATGAAATTTGGATTATAACTTTTAGTAAATTTTGAGTTATGGTTTCATGACTTTGTGAAATGGATTGGTTGTAGGATTTTGTAATTGAGTTGTTGAGTGTTTGTATGAGTTAATGGTAGGATTGTATGATGTGTGGAGTTGTTAAATTGAATTGGATACCCATGGTATGAGGACTTCATGAATTCGGCCATTTGAGGGTATTTGAGGTTGGATGATGCAAAAAATTATGTAATTGATGTGTTGTGGCGTTAAATAGTATTTGGAGGTGTTGTGTGATGAGTTGATGCATGGAAAATTAAAGGGAAAATACTTGGAGTGTGTGTGATGTGCATTTGAGCCTAGAACGTAATAATTGGAAAAATGTTGTTGTGATGTTGTAGGATGGAAAATGGGACTTGAAATGGTGTTGTGGTAGACTTGGGATGCTAAAGAAAAATTAAAATAAAATTGAGAAAAATGTTTTGTAAAAATGGCCTATAGTGGCCGAACTTAGGAGTGGAAAGGGGGAAATTTTGGTGCTTTGGAATCTTATTGATTTCACCCTGTATTGATGATCCTTGCGTGATCATTGTAGGTTGCCTCCCTCAGAAGTGAACTCAGAACCGTGAGCTTGGTGGGTTGTCTTTGGTCTCGGACCAAAGGGATTTTGGTAAGTTGTCTTGAACCTATGCATGTATAATTGATGAACTTGCATATATCTTGGTTGGTTGATATTGAAATGGAAATAGCCTATGTGTAGGCATTTCTGGTGAACCAAGCTTGGTGATACTGTGATTGGGAGTGTAACAGCCCGTTACGTATCGGTAATGTTATCATTGCATATGGTATTAAGCGCAGTTACAATCACAGTAATTGAGTTAATTAAATTACGGGTAAACTTTTTCTTTTATTACATTCTTTTCTTTAAACATTAACCATTTCCGTAATCAATTAAAAATAACACCATAATTGTAAATGCAAAACTTGCGAAAGCATAAAACATACCGAATATAATCTCTCCAAGCAATACCATTTATTTTAGATTTTAGAAAGCACATTTTCGAAATTTAACACAGTGGTAATCGATTACTCTGCAGTAAAAATGACAGATGACAGCTTTAAAGACCCATAATGAGCGATATAGCTTACTCCTAACACCTTGATACTTCCTTCATATACACCTTACACAAGTCCTAATGTATGCTCTAGGCCCTTCCATCATGCATATTCATTAATCAATGCATCATTTACAATATTCTCAATATCATAGCCATTTTACACATCAAATGGTCCATTTACAACACAAGTTTTCTAATGCCTCAAATACAACATAGGTGGCCATGGACAAGTCTCATGCTCACTCAAAATACAAATATAAACAAGAGGCATAATGTAAATCAAATACAAGAGACTTAGAATCTAATTGTAAGAACTCGCACCGTTAATTAAGGAAGTTAATTAATTAATTATGTGAAATTAGGAAATAATTCCACAATTGACCCTAATAATTATTATCGAGGCTTAAATAAATATAGTAAGTGAGTAATAATGTTGAAAGTCGCTTTTCTGACGAAAAGTGCAGATACCGGTTCTGCTAGTCAATATAAATGCGTACCGATGAAGAATCCCAGAAAATTATAATAAGTGCATGAATTTTCCTAGAATAATATGTAGGACTGTGATTTCAAGTATCAAGTTAAAATAATGAGAACTGGTGCCAGAACTGATATTGGCTATGGAAAAGCGCGTACCGGAAAGGTGCTGCGAAAAATAAAATAAAAATATGACAAATCTTAGAAAAATGAGTAGGTTCAGATTCCAAAGTTTAGGATTAAAATGCTAAGCGTAGCAATTAGCGCTAATACTGTGCGATTAAGGCTTAAGTGACTAAATACTCATTTTAGGCCCAAACCCTAGGCACCTTGCATTCCTACGTGACTTGTTAGGGTGGCTGATCAGTTGCTACTGTTCCATTGGTTTTCTTCACCTTTTCTTGAGCCAAAGGCCATTTTCTTCCATTTCTCTTCTCCTAAACACTTTGTGTGTGTGTGAGCTATCATTAGGGGTAGGTTGTGAGCTTGTTGCTGAGAAGTGGACTCTGGTTTGGTGGAGTGGAAGGGTTGTTTTCGGAGTTTGGTGAAGAGGGAGCTTTTATCTTGGCATTTTATGCTTCAAGGAGTGACCTTTGGTGTGAAAGAACCTTTCTTGATCACCATTTTCGTGGTTTGTGCTTAGCCTGACTTTGGGAGCTTCAAGTGAGCTCCGAGAGCCTTTGTTGCTTCTGTTTTGAAGCTTTGGGTATGTTCCCTAACTTGATCATGAGTTGTAATGGGTTAAAGCTTGAGTCTTGCCATGTTAATGAGTTAAACAAATATGTAATCTGTATATGAACCTTGAACAGAGTAAAAATGCATGCTTTAACGATTTAGTGGGTTAAAAGATGAACCTTTTGAGTGATATCTCGCGAAATGCAGAAACTGCATTCCGCAGCGAAATATCCGGATATGGTATCCAGATATGATAACAAGATATTAATATCCGGATATGGGGATCTGGATATCCGGATATTGATATCCGGATATTGGCAGAGAGATATCCGGATATTGATATTCGGATATGCCCCCAACTTATATCCGGATATGCCTGGATATTCTGGGTTTGCATGAACAGTAACGGTATTGTTCATACTGAACTAAGTTATGGGTTTGTGGACCCTAGTTTGTGTAAGTTGAACTTCTGTAAGGACTAAGTTAAGTCAAAATCAAGGGATTAAGGGCTTGTAACTTTGTGAGAAGCCTTAAGATATGAAACGTAAAAAAGAAGCGTTGCCTTAATGTTTATGCTTATGAGCTATGGTTGTTGATATGATTGCTGGTCCCAAATCAGATTGTGATTCTGTTGTGTTGGGCTTTTGAGCTTTGATTGGACTCTTGGCATTGGATTGTTAGCTTGCAAGGTAAGCTTTTGTGTCCTCGGTTTAGCCATTGTTTGTTCCACCATGTCGCATGGGGGGATGGTTTATATGCATGATGTGTTTTCATGTACTGTTTTATTGAAATGCTATGGAGTTGTTAAGCGCAAAATGCTTATGATATGCATGTGGTGTTTCGCCTAGCCAGGAAGCCATGGGGTGGTATGGGGGCGGGTACAGCCTGGGAGGGTACTGTGTGGGTAATAGACGTATTCCTGCACTTCTCTGGTCAGTAGAATTGTTAGAACACACATGACATGATTATCTACTGCATTGCACTGATTTTGGAACTTATACTGTTATCTGTTTTTAGAACTTATATTACACATGTAAGTGAGCTTGCGGTGGAAGATCCTTGCGGACCCGTTGTCTTACTGAGATTTCTGTTTAGAGATCTCACCCCACGTTTGGGGCACATATTTCAGGTTCAGGTAACCCAGGGGTTGAGACCTCGAGTGGTAGGAGGCCGGAGCTGAGTTAGCTGATATTGCTGTTTATCTGATTATATGCTGGATGCTGATATGTCATCTTATGTTTATGTTTTATTATGTCTTTGTTGTTGCGACTATGTTGGGCTTGTATGCCTTATTTGGTGAGCATGAGAATTGTCCATGCCACATTGACTTGACTTTCTTTAGGTTAGCTTGAAGTTGTTTAAATTATTAGGATATTCTCCGGACTACGTGTTGTAGATCCGTGAGTAGAAACTCATCTATTTTTATGATACGAGGTTATTCAATGTAGATAGTGTCTTTTGCAATATCGGATAAACCCTTAGTTTACCATGTTTTTAGGATTAATTATGATTGATATATGTTGTGAATTGCATGGAAATTAGGGTTTTATACTGTAAAGTTACATTAATTGAATATCTTGCTAACATGTTGTCGTAATGCTGATTTACAAGGGGTTTTGACACCAATTATGGCATTTTGGAACCAAAGGAAGACATCATGTTAAGTTGAAGGACAAGCAAACAAGATTCCAAGTGTATACTGAAAGTTCGAAATGGCCTTGAAGGCCGATGCATGCAAGAGGGAAAAACAAAATTTTTCTTTACGGAATATACATGCACATCAAGATCATGCTTTAGGAAAGCATGATGTTACCTTGTTCGTGAAATCACCAGATGATCAAGGCAGGTCTGAAGGGTTCAGACCCTCTAACGTTGATCCACACCACCCACTCGTCTAGGTGCAAGAACTCCTTCTTGTGAAGCCACCGGATGATCACCACAAAGAGGCTTGCTAGGCGCTCTATGTATGAAGATGGAGGCTAGGTGAAAGTGTTTGAAAGAGTGAAGCTCTCAATGTGAAAGCTTCACAAGTGGCGCAGGAGAGAAGAGAGAATAGGCTAGGCTTTTCAGAAAAAACCCTTGGAGGAACTATTACCACATAGGCGCATAAGAGGAGAGTATTTAAAATAAAATACCAATCAGATTTTTCTCCTAAAAATCTGATCATTAGGCGCCAGATTGGAGAGAGAAGTGGAGCTGTTTTATTTTAAAAATTGCTAACAGTCTCCTAGAATATTCTCTTGAGAATTGGTTCAAAACCTATTCAAATTCTGATCAGAAATCTTCATAAGAACAGCTATATGGTGCGCCCCATATAGCCCAAAAAGGTGACCAGATACATCTGAGTAGTTGCACTCAAATTTGAATCAACTCACTCAGATTTTCTCCCAACTGACTGAATCTTCTGGAGCTGATTTTGATGAGCAAATCTTGCTCACCAACAACCCAAATCAGCGCCATATATGGCCTTGGATCTTGTCCAAAAGATTCTCTCATGATAATAGTGATTTGTTCCAACAAGATCTCATCTTATCCTTTTGTTATGAAACAACCTTTCATAGGCAATTCAAATTCAAATTCAAATATTTGAATTCAAACATTCAAATATTCAAATTCAAATGTTCAAACATTCAAATTCAAAATTCAAAATTTCAAATTTCAAAATTCGAATTCAAAATCCAAATTTCAAAATTCAAATTTCAAATTCAAAATTCAAAATTTATATGTTTGATAATTAATTTAACTAATTAAATTAATTAGTAATGTCTTGGACTATCCAAGCCCATTACAATGAACCATGCGCCCTCCACCCCTTTAGGTGGAGTTCCAAACAACTTCTTGGGCTAATAACTATTATTAGGCCCAATACCTTTAATGCTAGAGCATCTAGACAATTAGGTGTTTGTGTGTGACCCATTAGGTCCAACTTAGCCACTGACATAAATGGGCTTGGGCCCAATAAGCCCACAACCCATCTAATGACAACACAGAGCACTAGAAATGCTTTGTTGCCCCAGAACTAGTTAGATTAATGATTTGATCATCCTATTAAACATATTTGGTTGCCGTACATATTTCCTTTCGTCTCGTTTATCTTCCCATAAAACCTAGGGTAAGGAAGCGTATCAACCCCTGCGGTTTAGGGTAAGCTTTATTCGAAATAGGGAATCTTCAATTTACAGACTCTAAAGGCAGATCATCTCATGATCTCTTTTACTATGCATAGATTCCCGAGCCCCTGTAAATGTCATCCTGATTTCTCCGGTTTACAGATAACCTAATCTCTCACAGAGATTTGACGAATTCCTTCAGCTTATCACCCTAGCCCTGTGTTCTTTCAGGACAAGCCCAACAGTATACCTATGAGTCTCCATGTTTCAGGCAGACGAGGTGCACAATCAAAGCATGCCTTCTAGAACACAGTCTAGGTAATAACTTCTGGTCTTAGGAAAGACATACCCAAATATAAAGAGACTACTCTAATGATACTCTCTGTGAGAGTTCCTCATAGAGTCTCTTTGTGGGTCCGTTCAGTGCGAGCTATACCCTTATAGGTCCACCAACGACTTTAGCTAAGACATCTCCATATCTGTAGCACATGAGGTCTATACCTTGTATCCATATACAAATAGATAAGTCGTGCTAGTCTTACCCGAGATTACTGACCCCATTCTCAGTATCTCTAGACTAGGAACATAAAATTAGGAATGAACATCCGGTATTCTTGAATCCTCATGATTGTGATCTCATCACAGATACTCAAGAGATACCTATTTTATTCCACGGGGTTTATCAAGTTATTCATAATATATTAATATTAATATCGAGACATAATTATGAAACAAGATGAAGAGAGCTTTTATTTATTTGCGACAATATTAAAAAGGTCTACATCTCTATCCTTATTTAATCATAAGATTGTCTCTAGGACACCCAAATACTAACAAGCTCCCACTTGGCCTAGAGCCAATTAGACCTAAGTCGTATACCCAAAGCCTCATAATGACTATCATGTTTTCTCTGAGAAACAGCCTTTGTCAGAGAGTCGGCCAGGTTATCATCTGTGGGAACATAATCCATCTTTACATCCATTCTATCAATGATTTCTCTAATCAGGTGATATCTGCGGAGCACGTGCTTAGATCTTTGATGAGACCTAGGTTCCTTTGACTGCACAATGGCTCCAGTGTTGTCGCACAGCAACTGTATGGGCTCATCCACGCTTGGAACCACCCTAAGTTTAGATATGAACTTCTTGATCCACACAACCTCCTTAGCCGCTTCTGAAGCAGCTATGTATTCAGCTTCTGTCGTTGAATCTGCTGTTGTCTCCTGCTTGGAACTCTTCCAAGATACCGCCCCACCATTTAAGGTGAATACGAACCCTGACTGTGACTTGCAGTCATCTTTGTCACTCTGAAAGCTGGCATCAGTGAACCCTTTCACTGTAAGCTCATTAACCCCACCATAGACCAAAAACGCATCCTTAGTTCTTCTCAAGTATTTAAGGATGGTCTTGACTGCCGTCCAGTGACCCTCTCCAGGGTCAGACTGGTATCTGCTCGTAATGCTTAAAGCATATGAGACATCTGGTCTCGTACATATCATGGCATACATGATGGACCCAATAGCCGAAGCGTATGGAATTCCACTCATGCGATCCTTCTCAGGCTGTGACTTAGGACACATAGCCTTTGAAAGATGTATCCCATGACTGACAGGTAGAAAACCCCTTTTCGACCCTTCCATGCTAAACCTCTTTAGCATCTTGTCAATGTACGTGGATTGAGATAAACCCAGCAGCCTGTTTGATCTATCTCTATAGATCTTTATACCAAGTATAAAGGCCGCCTCTCCCAAATCCTTCATGGTGAAGCTTTCTGAAATCCACTCTTTCGTTGTTTGTAATGTGGGGATGTCATTTCCTATAAGCAATATGTCATCTACATAAAGCACTAGGAAGACAACATTACTCCCACTAACCTTCCTGTAAACACAAGGTTCATCCTCGTTCTTGATGAAACCGTAACTCCTAACGACCTCATCAAAACGAATATTCCAACTCCTTGATGCTTGCTTTAGCCCATATATCGACCTTTGAAGTTTGCATACCATATGCTCCTGATCTTTGATTACAAAGCCTTCAGGTTGTGTCATGTACACTTCCTCCTTCAAGAACCCATTCAAGAAGGCGGTCTTGACATCCATTTGCCAAATTTCATAGTCGTGATATGCTGTTATTGCAAGCATGATCCTTATAGATTTGATCATGGCAACTGGTGAGAAAGTTTCATCATAGTCAACTCCTTGTCTTTGACGATATCCTTTCGCCACCAACCTAGCTTTGTAGGTTTGAACGTTGCCATTTGCATCAGTCTTTCTTTTAAAGACCCATTTGTTACCGATAGGAACTATTCCTTGCGGTTTAGGAACCAAGGTCCATACCTTGTTCTGATACATCGAATCCATTTCAGATTCCATGACTTCAAGCCAACTGGAAGAGTCAACATCCTTGACCGCCTCCTCGTAGTTACTCGGTTCATTATCCTCAATGGTTTGTTGATTCTCAATCACAAATCCATAACTCTCAGGTGGATGGATTTCCCTCGTAGACCTACGGAGTTGTGTGTTTACTTCTCCATCGGAGAACGCCGCCTGCTGAGCAGACTTGGGTTCCTCAATCTGTTCATGTGGTTCTTGAACTTCTTCAAGATCAATCTTACTCCCACTGGCTCCTTGAGAGATCAAATCCTTCTCAAGGAACTCAGCATTCTTGGATACAAACACTTTGTGTTCATCCATAGAGAAAAAGTAGTATCCTATAGTACCTTTAGGATACCCCACAAAAAGACATTTAGTACTCTTAGAACTAAGCTTGTCTGATGCCAATGTCTTGACATAAGCTGGCGATCCCCAAACCCTGAGATAACTCAGGTTGGGTCTCTTACCATTCCATATCTCATATGGTGTGGTCTGAACAGATTTAGACGGTACCCTATTTAGAAGGTATGCCGCTGTGTCTAAGGCATATCCCCAAAATGATTTTGGAAGTTGAGTCTCACTCATGATAGACCTAACCATGTCTAACAAGGTCCTGTTTCTCCTTTCGGAGACACCATTTTGGTGTGGTGTGTAAGGAGCAGTAAACTGCGAGAGAATTCCATTCTCTCTTAGATAATCCTGAAACTCATGGCTCAAATATTGACCACCACGATCTGATTGTAATGTCTTAATTATCTTGCCACGATGTTCCTCTACTTCATTCCTAAGCTCTTTGAACTTTTCAAAAGCTTCGGATTTATATCTCATCAGGTACACATACCCAAATCTTGATTTGTCATCCGTAAAGGTAATGAAATAGGAGTATCCTCCTCTAGCCTCAATAGACATTGGGCCACATACATCAGAGTGAATGAGTTTTAATAACTCACTAGCCCTATGACTCTCAAGCCCTTTGGGCGTGTGACGAGTCATTTTCCCAGCTAGACAAGATTCACATTGTCCATAGGATTCCAAATCCAAGGAATCTAGGTATCCATTTGCATGCATCCTAGACAATCTTGTTTCATTTATGTGCCCTAGTCTACAGTGCCAAAGATATGATTGATTATCCATCCTAGGTCGTTTCACATCTATTTTGAGCACTTCAGTTCTCATTTCTAGAACATACAATCCATTTATTAAGGTAGCAATGCCATAAACAATATCATTCATAATGATAGAAAATGTACCATTCTTAATACTGAAAATAAATCCATCTTGTTCTAAACAAGAAATTGAAATAATGTTTCTAGAAATACTTGGAACATAAAGACATTTATTCAAATGCAGAAAAAGGCCCGTAGGCAAAATGAGGTCGGCTTCTCCAATAGAATGAGCAGCAACTCTTGCTCCATTACCAACGCGGAGGTCCACCTCGTTCCTCTCCAATCTCCTGGGGCTCATAAGTACCTGCAACATATTGCATATGTGAGAACCACAACCGGTATCCAATACCCATGAAGTAGGATTAGCACATGAATAATTTATCTCAATCATGAAAATACCTGAGGTAGAAGCATCACCATGCTTCTTGTCCTTCACACTCTTCAGGTAGTCTGGACAGTTCCTCTTCCAATGGCCTTTCTTGCCACAATGGAAGCACTCAGCATCGCCTTTGTCCTTGGATGCTTTCTTACCCTTCTTGTTGCCCTTCTTCTTCTTGGATTTTCCTTTGGGCTTAAGGGAGTCACCTTTAGCAGGCCCCTTACCCTTACCCTTGGCCTTGCTAGGCCCACCAATCAGAAGAGCTTGTGTCTTATCCTTCTTGATAGACACTTCAGCAGTTGTTAACATACTTAACAACTCAGGCAAGCTCACTTGCATCCCATGCATGTGGTAATTCATGATGAATTGACTAAAGGAAGGTGGAAATGAGGTGAGCACTAAGTCATTACTTAGTTCGGCATCCATGATAAAGCCTAGATTTCCTAGCTTCTCAATCAGACCGATCATCTTAAGAACATGACTGCCAACAGACATGCTCTCAGACATCCTGCAAGAGAACAATTCTCTTGAGGCCTCGTACCTCTCATGTCTGCCTTTAATGTCATACAACTCCTTGAGATGTAAGACAATAGAGGGAGCATCCATATGCTCATGCTGCTTTTGCAGTTCAGGTGACATGGATGCCAACATGATGCAGACAGCCAACACATTGTCATCCATGTGCTGTTTGTGGGCCTCGAAATCAAATTCCGCGAACCCATCTTCCCCTTCCCTAGGAGCTACGGGTAATTCAGCATCTAGGACGTAAGCAATCTTTTCGGCCCTTAGAACAATTCTTAGGTTCCGATACCAGTCCATAAAATTTGGACCGGTCAGCTTGTTCGTATCAAGTATGGAGCGCAGTGACAGTGTATTAGTCATACTAATTAACTGAAAAATGTAAAGATAAAATTAATTAATATTTGGTCATGTAGTAAAAACAAATTATTAAAGACTTTAAATAATTTTGCCCCTCCCACTATTTTATCTAAGTCAACGACCCTTCCTTTTGACTTAGGGTTATTCTACTTTTAGAATTTACCTTAGTGGGATTAAGAATGCGATTATTTATTTTAACCCCCGTCTG
>NW_026899647.1:0-92481 GCF_033153095.1 Gastrolobium bilobum | reverse complement strand
TACAATCACATGGGTTCAATTAAAATCCGGATAAATTTTTCATTTTAAAACATGCCGAATTTATAATACCCAATTTCGTGATCATAACCGTATTACCTTGCGGAATCAGATAAACCAAGCTTAACATCATGTTCTTATTCCATTTTTAAAACATTAATTTACTTCTTATTTATTTCCCAACTTCTACTATATTGTAGATCTCTTCGTTAGCTACGCGTGGTTTCAAACCGCTCCTCATTTGGAGCTCTGTAGCTCAAGTTATGACAATTTTACTAACTCAGGTGTATGCTGAAAAACTACGCGGGTAGGGCGCTTAAGCTCGCTCCAGGGCGCTTAAGCGCCCACAGACAGAGGGAATTTACATTTTTTAGCCACCAAGGGCGCTTAAGCTCGCTCCAGGGCGCTTAAGCGCGCTACCTGGGCGCTTAAGCCCCCATTTTGGGCGCTAAAGCCCCATGCGACAGAAAGCTTTTGGTCTTCACAGGTGCATCAGGGCGCTTAAGCCCCCTCATGGGCGCTTAAGCCCCCTGAGCAGGCTTAAGCCTCCATTTGCAGGCTTAAGCCCCCTCTTCTGGGCAATTTCCTATACTCATATTTTTCATGCATCTTTCTTGGGGAATCAATCCTACACATTTTACAACCTATTTAACAAGCTTGTGATATCCCTATATCATTGCTCAACTCTCATCCTCTCATCATTGATTTAACGGAAATTGGGCAGCATAATCTTTGTTTTCTCAACGTTTCCCAACTTAGCACAAGGTACCTAATTGACTTTCCAGCTCAACATATCCAATACATAAAAATACATTCATGCATTTAACTTACAGTAAGCATCATACACCAATATCTTCATTACTTACAATATTACATCATGTCTTAATTACAAATCTCATATACATGCCAAAGGACTTAGCTACAACATGAACATGATCAAAGCAAGTAACCCTGTATCAGATACCCATTACTACTACAATGATCATGCACTAAGTCCTCCAAAATACATCATGTGGCATCAAAATATACATATAGCAATGCTAAATGGCATGCAACTCAACATGTCCAGCTATCAGGTACAGTCTACTCACGCTTCTTGCCTCGATCAACCTCACCTCTATCAGTACCTGAAATGATGCCCCACAACACGGGGTGAGATATACGAATATATCACAGTAAACCAGAGGTCCTTGGAGATCACTCCACCCTAAGGTTCACTTTGATGTACACATAATCATAATAGCTTAACACATTCTTATCCACAAGCATCACATGGACTTCCAAGAGAGATCCACTATGGGCTGTTTCTCTTAGGCTCTTGTTTCCACCTTTCCTCAATCTAGGAACCTCCAAGAGATCCACATAGGGCTGTTTCCAAGGGAAGTCCTTTCCTCAATCTAGGAACCTCCAAGAGGGATCCACATAGGGCTGGGAGATGGAGATCCACATAGGGCTGTTTCCAAGGGAAGTTCCTACCAATCATCCTCATCATAATACTATCACTCATAACCTCAATCACAATCCTCAACCATTACCTCATTCATTATTGCTACTTCTATAATCATTCCTCAATTACTCTTAAACAATCAAACATCAACCAATAATCATCAATCAATCATAACATGTATCAATGCATGAATCAATGCATGAGCATACAATCACTATCATAATTACATATCACATCTCATAAACCATTTCTCCTCAACGGAGTATGGTGGAACACTCAATGGGATCAACCACAAGGTCCAAAGGTTTACCTTGCTCTTGAGCTTTCCTCAATTGCACACAACCCCAAGGGTTGGTCACTCCACTTGGTCCTCTTGCCTCAATCCTATCAACACAAGGAATACAATCAAACAATGCTAACAATGCAAGGAAATCCATAGTTCCAAGCCTAGATTTCTCCAAACATCAAAGCATACTAAAATAACACTATAAACTCATTTCTACCGATTAAATGTCATTCCTAGCATTTTTCACAACATACTCTAAGCCTCATTCTTCCTTGAACATAGCCAATCTACTCAACATTTCATAAAAACCCTAAAACACTATTCATTAACCCTAAACTCATGCAAATCTCCAAGAATCATGTGAAAGAGAGTGGAAACTTACCACCAATGATCACACAATAGAGGAATGAGTGTTCCTCAAGCTTCCATGGAGGTTGAAACCCCCAAAACCCCAAAATCTCACAAAGGGCCGAATTTTTGAGGGGCAATATCCCTCTCCACAATGCTCCCCACTCAAAACTAAGCTTGGATTATGAAAGAGGGGAAGATTTAGAGTAGTTTAGGCTTTTGAATCACCCAAAACGGTTAAGATTTGCTCTCACTCTCTCTTCCTCCCTCCCTCTTCCCTTCTTCTTCTCCTTCTCCTTCTTCTTTCCTCTTCTCTGATGCTCGACGGGTTGCTTGGGGGGGTTTGGGTTCTTTTGTGTTCTTTATCACTTAACATTGGTTAAGTGAAATAATGCGGGTATTAGTTCGTCTATCTATTCAACTCCATTAATTACCAAACTTTACCCAAAAGTCTGGAATATTATTCTAGGAATATTTATAATTTTATTTTTATATTTTGGGCACTTTTGCCAGTACCCATTTATACCCCTTAATTTTCACTGAGTACACTTTTTAACTCCAAAGTGACTCAGATTCATTTAATTAAGTCTTATACTTAATTTTATTCACTAAAACATGCTTAATTATTTAATTAAATTTAATCAATTAAATGCTTAAGTTTGGGATATTATATTCACCCCACCTTTTTAACGATTTTGTCCTCAAAATCGACAAAACCACTCATTCAATCATCTATGGATTTATCGGAGAACTCTTCTTGTGTTCCCGAAGTTACCCTATTATTCAGTTCCTCTTTTCCTCATCATCTTATCATAAGATGAAATGTTTCATTCATGATTCAATCTATGTTTTATAATTAGGTGATACTAATATGTTCAAGCACTTTTATCTTTCGTTTTCCTCCAGGGTCATACCTATTCACTTGATATTTAACCCTGACCTTCTGCGGTCCTACTAATAACCTCATACATAAAATCTCATCTGATGGAACTTCCAAGAGAGATCCGCTATGGGCTGTTTCTCTTAGGTATCTGACCACAAGGAGGTCCCGAAGGCTAACTCCAAGGGAAGTTCCCCTCAATCTGGGCCTTTCATGAGAATTCTCTATCTCATAGGATACTATCCTCATGGAGGTAATACCACTACATCCATGGAAAGGTCATTGCATACAATTTACCATCTTTTAGCAATCAATACATAGTCTAGTCTTTAATTACTAGACATAACGAATCACACAATCATAATTGAGTTCACAGTCTAAGCATGTGTGGCTCCAACCTCAATAAACTATGCATGTCATATTAATCTACATGCGTCATACCTCCCGTCAAGCGTGGGAACCTCTCTAGCTGGGGTTGGGTCGAAGTGCTAACATTTGCCGCTGCTGAAGGGTCATAGACCACTTGCACATGAGCAACTCGTCCCACGATCTGGGGACAATCCCTCGCATAGTGACCAGGTCTAGCACACTTGAAACATACGTTTTGACCCATCAAACAAACGCCCTTGTGATGCCTCCCACAGTTGTCACACTGGGGCACAAGAGGTCTTTCATTGTCCCAACTCTGTTGACTCCCGCTTCTCTTAAACTTTTCCTCAGATTGTTTAGCTTGTAATTTCTTCTTATTTCATCCATTTTCTTACTCTTTTCTGAAGTAGAGCCAGTTGCTCCACTAGCACCAGATGCTTGTGCCTCGGAAGACTTCTTACTTTTCGGCACACCATAAACTTCTTCCACCTTCCGGCATTGGTTCACGAATCTACTAAACTCTCGGATGTCACAATTTGACATCTTCCGAGACATCTTCTCATTTAGACCCCATTGAAATTTAGAGGTCATCTCGGCCGGAATGGGTAAGGCTCTCCCATAGTTAGCATATTTCACCAATTCATTGAACTTGGCGAAATATTGGTCAATTGTCATCGACCCTTGCTTGAGATCGTTATACTCATTCTGTTTCTGTTCCCTAGCCTCCCTAGGAAAATAGTTATCCAAGAACAATGTCTCGAACAACCGCCAGGTGATTTCCCGGCCTTCAGCTTCTAATGGCTGCACGGTATTGGTCCACCAATCTTCCGCTTCCTCTTCCAGCATATAAACAGAGTAGATTAACTTCATTGCGTCAGGGCATCTCATCACCCTGAATATCTTCTCCATAGCTTGGAGCCATTTCGCAGCCGCCATTGGCTCATAACCTCCCTTAAAAGAAGGAGGTTTGTGTTTTCGGAAAGCCATCAATCTTCTTTCTTCAGCTTCATGCTCGTCAACACGCTCAACACGTGGTTGACGGACCTCAGTGTGATGGCTATGACTATCAGAATGGTGGCTAGCCTCACCTTCATTGTTACCCGCTACACCCTCTTCCTGTGAAGGAGGTGGAGAAGGCGTAGCAGTGTGAGGAGGAGGAGTGGGTTGCCGGTTCACGGGCCTAGGACCCCTCAACGTCCTCAACTCGGTCATCATCGCGGCCATAGCAGTCCGCGAGTCTTCATTTGTCTTTAACAAATTTTCATTGGCTTGCCTGCTAGCAGCCAACTCTCTCTGAACGGCTGCAAGAGCTTCAGCCACGGGATCAGGCGGTACGCCCGTTGCCCCACGGCCACTTCTGGGCCTCACAAGAGCAGCCAAAACAGGTTCTGGCTGAGCATTGGTGTTTGATGGTCCGGGGTTGTTTCGGTTCCTCGTCATGTCACTACACATGTTACACAAAGAAGTGAGTTGATCAGGCCCACACTTAGTGATCACAAATGCAATAATCATCAAGAGTACTAAAACAACTATAAAGCATCAAACACTAAGCATACTCAACAATAGCTAACAGTTATTCCCGACGAAACTGCTCTGATACCATAAAATGTAACACCCCGTTCTAGAACCGGTTTGTTAACATCGCATTATGATATTAAGCGCAGTTACAATCACATGGGTTCAATTAAAATCCGGATAAATTTTTCATTTTAAAACATGCCGAATTTATAATACCCAATTTCGTGATCATAACCGTATTACCTTGCGGAATCAGATAAACCAAGCTTAACATCATGTTCTTATTCCATTTTTAAAACATTAATTTACTTCTTATTTATTTCCCAACTTCTACTATATTGTAGATCTCTTCGTTAGCTACGCGTGGTTTCAAACCGCTCCTCATTTGGAGCTCTGTAGCTCAAGTTATGACAATTTTACTAACTCAGGTGTATGCTGAAAAACTACGCGGGTAGGGCGCTTAAGCTCGCTCCAGGGCGCTTAAGCGCCCACAGACAGAGGGAATTTACATTTTTTTAGCCACCAAGGGCGCTTAAGCTCGCTCCAGGGCGCTTAAGCGCGCTACCTGGGCGCTTAAGCCCCCATTTTGGGCGCTAAAGCCCCATGCGGCAGAAAGCTTTTGGTCTTCACAGGTGCATCAGGGCGCTTAAGCCCCCTCATGGGCGCTTAAGCCCCCTGAGCAGGCTTAAGCCTCCATTTGCAGGCTTAAGCCCCCTCTTCTGGGCAATTTCCTATACTCATATTTTTCATGCATCTTTCTTGGGGAATCAATCCTACACATTTTACAACCTATTTAACAAGCTTGTGATATCCCTATATCATTGCTCAACTCTCATCCTCTCATCATTGATTTAACGAAAATTGGGCAGCATAATCTTTGTTTTCTCAACGTTTCCCAACTTAGCACAAGGTACCTAATTGACTTTCCAGCTCAACATATCCAATACATAAAAATACATTCATGCATTTAACTTACAGTAAGCATCATACACCAATATCTTCATTACTTACAATATTACATCATGTCTTAATTACAAATCTCATATACATGCCAAAGGACTTAGCTACAACATGAACATGATCAAAGCAAGTAACCCTGTATCAGATACCCATTACTACTACAATGATCATGCACTAAGTCCTCCAAAATACATCATGTGGCATCAAAATATACATATAGCAATGCTAAATGGCATGCAACTCAACATGTCCAGCTATCAGGTACAGTCTACTCACGCTTCTTGCCTCGATCAACCTCACCTCTATCAGTACCTGAAATGATGCCCCACAACACGGGGTGAGATATATGAATATATCACAGTAAACCAGAGGTCCTTGGAGATCACTCCACCCTAAGGTTCACTTTGATGTACACATAATCATAATAGCTTAACACATTCTTATCCACAAGCATCACATGGACTTCCAAGAGAGATCCACTATGGGCTGTTTCTCTTAGGCTCTTACCACATGGAGATCCACATAGGGCTGTTTCCAAGGGAAGTCCTTTCCTCAATCTAGGAACCTCCAAGAGGGATCCACATAGGGCTGTTCCTCTTAGGCTCTAACCACATGGAGATCCACATAGGGCTGTTTCCAAGGGAAGTCCTTTCCTCAATCTAGGAACCTCCAAGAGGGATCCACATAGGGCTGTTCCTCTTAGGCTCTAACCACATGGAGATCCACATAGGGCTGTTTCCAAGGGAAGTTCCTACCAATCATCCTCATCATAATACTATCACTCATAACCTCAATCACAATCCTCAACCATTACCTCATTCATTATTGCTACTTCTATAACCATTCCTCAATTACTCTTAAACAATCAAACATCAACCAATAATCATCAATCAATCATAACATGTATCAATGCATGAATCAATGCATGAGCATACAATCACTATCATAATTACATATCACATCTCATAAACCATTTCTCCTCAACGGAGTATGGTGGAACACTCAATGGGATCAACCACAAGGTCCAAAGGTTTACCTTGCTCTTGAGCTTTCCTCAATTGCACACAACCCCAAGGGTTGGTCACTCCACTTGGTCCTCTTGCCTCAATCCTATCAACACAAGGAATACAATCAAACAATGCTAACAATGCAAGGAAATCCATAGTTCCGAGCCTAGATTTCTCCAAACATCAAAGCATACTAAAATAACACTATAAACTCATTTCTACCGATTAAATGTCATTCCTAGCATTTTTCACAACATACTCTAAGCCTCATTCTTCCTTGAACATAGCCAATCTACTCAACATTTCATAAAAACCCTAAAACACTATTCATTAACCCTAAACTCATGCAAATCTCCAAGAATCATGTGAAAGAGAGTGGAAACTTACCACCAATGATCACACAATAGAGGAATGAGTGTTCCTCAAGCTTCCATGGAGGTTGAAACCCCCAAAACCCCAAAATCTCACAAAGGGCCGAATTTTTGAGGGGCAATATCCCTCTCCACAATGCTCCCCACTCAAAACTAAGCTTGGATTATGAAAGAGGAGAAGATTTAGAGTGGTTTAGGCTTTTGAACGGATGGATTTGGTTGAGGATTGCTCCACCTAGGATTCTCCCTCTCTTTTCCTCTTCCTTTTCCCCTCTTCTCCTTCTTCTCTTCTTTTCCTCTCTTCTGCACGACGGGTTGGGGAGGGACAATTGGGTTTCTTTTGTTGCATTGGTCACTTAACTTATGTTAAGTGACTTTAAGCGGGTATTGGTTCGTCTATCTATTCAACTCCATTAATTACCAAACTTTACCCAAAAGTCTGGAATATTATTCTAGGAATATTACTATTTTTATTTTTATATTTTGGGTACTTTCGCTTGTACCCATTTATACCCCTTAATTTTCACTGAGTACACTTTTTAACTCCAAAGTGACTCAGATTCATTTAATTAAGTCTTATACTTAATTTTATTCACTAAAACATGCTTAATTATTTAATTAAATTTAATCAATTAAATGCTTAAGTTTGGGATATTATACGTTGCCGTTGGCAACCTCGGGTTCCACCATCTCGGTCTCTTCTTCATCCGCATCATTTTCCTCATCTTCATCATCATCATTGAAGATTTCATCTTCTTCATTAATCAGATCAAAACGTCCAGGCAAGTATTTTGTTACGAAGGCCATTAGAAAATCCTTCCACATATTATTAAAGTCGCGGCAGTTCCATGTACGGAACCATTTGATTGCGCTTCCTCTGAGTCTTCTCATGGCTACCTGCCATTTGTCCTCCGTCCAGATTTTTTCTTTCCGAAAATGTTCCTTCAAACAGAGAAGCCAATCTAATGCTTCATCCTTATCTCCATGGAAGAGTGGCACTTCCATCTCGTTCTTTTCCTCCATAGCCCAAGCTCTGATACCAATTTGTTAGAATTTGGATATCCACACAGATGCAAGTGACAACCACACAAGTATATCTATGAAGAACTTTCTGTTGTCAAATCTATTCTCTTGATCTCTTGATCTATTTGATCTACTTGATCTCTTGATCTACATTTCATACAAACTATCAAAGGCTATTTATAAGCTATAAAACTGACCAACATAACTCCACACATAACACCCTCATTACTTTATAACTGACATAACTGACTCATTAATATTCTAACTGACATAACTGACTCATTAATATTCTAACTGACATAACTTCAAACTCATTAATGTCCACTAACACAAACCTAAGGACATGACTCTTCACCAGAAAACTCTTCACAATTCTATTTTCTATTTTCTGTTTTATCTCATTAAAATTTAACCCAACATTTTTTGGCACAGCTTGATGTCTTTTCCCATTGGAGAGATGGCATCACATAATGAGAAAAGCTTGTTGAAGAGTAGAACAACTGCTAATAAAACATTGAGTGGAAGAGAAGAGCAGAAGCATGAGTGCACGTGGACAAGTCTCCCAGATGATATCATGGAACTGATTACGAAGCGTTTGTGCCTAAAAGATTGCCTTGGATTGCGTGAAATATGCACCCCTTGGAGGGATTTCGTTGCTAATGCCATTGCAAACAAGCATTGCCTCCCATTGCCTGAACTGCCATTGCTTGTCCTCAAATATAACGAATCATCCACAGTTTTCAGCTTGAGGACAGAACGTCTACTTTATCCCAAAAGACCATTAATTGACACAATGCAGACCATTCAAGGCTCAGTTGAAGGATGGATGATTGTGAGTGAATATTCTAACGTGGGTAGTCCTAGTCCAAGTCTAACCATTTTCTTCTTCAACCCAGTAACTAAAGCTAGAGTCTTTGTCCCATCAGTGTTAAATTTACCATCCAACTCTCCCCTTCAAGCTGCTAAGTTGTTGATTAGAAAAATGGTGGCCTCCTCCAAACCCGATTGCTTGGATTGTTTTTTGATTGGTCTCTTCAATGATTGTTGTCACATTAAATTTTGTAGACTTTCTGGACTACAATTGAAGCCGATAAGGATACAAGGGTTCATTTTAAGGATGTGGAAATTATTGACACGAAATTGTATGCTAGAACTTCTAATTCCATATTGGTTTGGGATTTGCAAGAGTCAAGTGACAACCCCCCAAAGCCTAAAGTATTAGCTATGCTTCCACCGAGGCCACCACCAGTATCGATTGTAACTGGTAACCAACGTTTTTACAGGGGTAAAGTCTTCCCCTGCCTAGTCAAAGATGATGCATTAGGAGAATTATTCCTCATTTACATGTTCTTTAACTGTGTTTATGAAACACGACATGTTGGTTATTTGAACATTGTCACTAAATGTGTTGCCCCGCCTGAGATGACCAGAGTTGAAGTATTCAAGTTGAAGACAAGTAATGAAACTAATCAGTGGATCAAGGTTGATAATATGGGGGACCGCGTGTTGTTTGTTGGCGGTATCAAGTGCATGGTAATGTCAAGGGCAGCACTTAATAGAACTGAAGAGTTAATTAAAGAAAATATTATTTATTTTGCTTTTAGTTATGCATGTGCTGCAGACACAAGGGCAGGCATTCAATTGGGGATTATTTGCTTGACTGATAACAGCATCAAATATTTCAGTCTGGCGAAATCAAGTCCTTGCCCTTTTCCTTTTTGGTTTGTACCAAGTGTTTGATAATTCACTTCATATGTGTAATGCTATGAATAGATTACTATTTATTTTTGTGACTTGTATTTTCTGTTTTCTTTTCTATTCAAGACATTTTTATGTTTCTGATCACTTATGCTACTTAGTCTGTTATGGTTTAAAATTGTTTTTGTTAAACTCAGAGAAATTGGGATAAAACCTTATGTTCTCCTTTGGAGAATTCTCATTTAAATAGTATGATATAATTACACAATCATAACTATACAATCATAACCTACAGCTAGCTAATTAATTAAGGATATAATTACACAATCATAACCTACAGCTGGCTAATTAATTAAGGATATAATTACAAATCATAACCTACAACTGGCTAATTAATTAAGGATATAATTACAAATCTACACAAATAATGCCAAATATTCTGCTCATCAATTCTATTGACAGTTTCAGCTGAGGCATGCAGCATTTGAACAGAGTCATCCGAGACTCTAAAAAGTCATTCTCCATGCATTTGGTATATTTGGCATCCCCTGCTTCTCTTTTTATTTAATTTTTCCTTTACTTTCTGTTGACTTCAATTTCCTGTTACATGACTATAGAATTTGACTGCAATGCCAATAGTGTTGATCTCAAACAAAGTATTTAGTCAATTTCTTGGGTTTGTAAATAATGCAAGCATTGCCAACTTTAGTTGCATAGTTGCAGGTCTTTCTTTTTGGGACTACTCTTCATTTTCCTATGCTATTATACAAGGTGTGTCTACATGTACGAGAAGAAACCAAACAATGCTTCGTAAAGGATGGTGTTTGCATGACTGAATAGTAATAATAATTTATATACTTACATCATAGTAGTTAATTGCGCCGCAATAGCGCCACGAGCCGTGCCGTAAGGGCATTGCGGTGCCTCGTTGTAAGAAAATGTGTCATGCCACACCGGAACGCAATAGCGGCTATTGCGATCGCATTTGCAGCCATATTGCTGTCGTAAGGCAAAATGTCAATTTTGTCCTAATTTAAATGTGTATCAAAAAAAATTTAAGGATTTTTTAGTCTATCTGTGTCTCTCTATGTCACTTCTACTATTTCTGCCTTTAAAAATATTTATTTTTGTCATTATTTCTGTCATATATCTATTCCGCTATTTGCATAACCGCAACCCGCTATAACGCTATAGCGTTTTTTGAGGTTGGCCGCAATCCGCATTTGATAACTATGACTTACATTGATAAAATGATCGTCAATCGTCTATTGTCATCAATGTAATAAGGTTGAGTAATCAAGTCTATATATGTTTTTAGTTTTTTTATTGGCAAAAAAACGTAAATATTGCTTTGTTAATAAATATTTATAAAAATATAATCATTTTACAACTAAATACAGATCTAGTACATTCAAATACACTCAAAATTGGACATGAGTGATTACGCTCATAAGCATGCATGATCCAGGAAAGAGACATGTGATTTAGGAGAAGAGACAAATTTAACATAAACGTGACCTAAAAAATAGACAGGCAACATTCGGTGGGGCGTGACCGAAAACTTACAAGAATGATTTGACAGAAAAAGTTACAGGGGAGCTCCAACTCGCACATGAATTCACATTTTCATATGCCAGAGTACCTTCTTTTTTTATTTAATGAAACATTCAACTTTCATTGCTCGCTATTTTTTTATTTCAACGGGTGACGTGAAACATTAGCATTTCAACTGGCCAAGTTTCTAATTTTTATTCTTCTTTTATACATAGGGTATGAACTGGAGACTATTCAACAATTTTCTTTTTTCCTTTTAGTCATATTCCACACCATTTCATTTATGACACCACCTTCCCTGCCCTCACCTGTCGCTCTCACAATTTTTTTTAGAAAAAAAAAACATAAATCATAAATTAAGAAAAATAAGGTTTAGAAAATATTTGAATGATTTTTCTTTTTTCCTTCTTGAAACAGAAATTATGGTATAATTATGTCGGGCCATAGGGTTTATACCATAATTAAACCATAATTTCTGTTTCAAGAAAGAAAAAAGAAAAATCATTCCAATATTCTCTAAACCTTATTTTTCTTAATTTATGATTTATGTTTTTTTTTTCTAAAAAAAATTGTGAGAGCGACAGGTGAGGGCAGGGAAGGTGGTGTCATAAATGAAATGGTGTGGAATATGACTAAAAGGAAAAAAGAAAATTGTTGAATAGTCTCCGGTTCATACCCTAACATGTATAAAAGAAGAATAAAAATTAGAAACTTGGCCAGTTGAATTGCTAATGTTTCACGTCACCCGTTGAAATAAAAAAATAGCGAGCAATGAAAGTTAAATGTTTCATTAAATTAAAAAAGAAGGTACTCTGGCATATGAAAATGTGAATTCATGTGCGAGTTGGAGCTCCCCTGTAACTTTTTCTGTCAAATCATTCTTGTAAGTTTTCGGTCACGCCCCACCGAATGTTGCTTGTCTATTTTTTGGGTCACGTCTTATGTTAAGTTTGTCTCTTCTCCTAAATCACATGTCTCTTTCTTGGATCATGCCTGCTTATGAGCATAATCACTCATGTCCAGTTTTGAGTGTATTTGAATGTATTAGATCTGTATTTAGTTGTAAAATGATTATATTTTCATAAATATTTATCAACAAAGCAATATTTACGTTTTTTTGCCAATAAAAAAAACTAAAAACATATATAGACTTGATTACTCAACCTTATTACATTGATGACAATAGACGATTGACGATCATTTTATCAATGTAAGTATATAAATTATTATTACTATTCAGTCATGCAAACACCATCCTTTACGAAGCATTGTTTGGTTTCTTCTCGTACATGATGTGGACACACCTTGTATAATAGCATAGGAAAATGAAGAGTAGTCCCAAAAAGAAAGACCTGCAACTATGAAACTAAAGTTGGCAATGCTTGCATTATTTACAAACCCAAGAAATTGACTAAATACTTTGTTTGAGATCAACACTATTGGCATTGCAGTCAAATTCTATAGTCATGTAACAGGAAATTGAAGTCAACAGAAAGTAAAGGAAAAATTAAATAAAAAGAGAAGCAGGGGATGCCAAATAAACCAAATGCATGGAGAATGACTTTTTAGAGTCTCGGATGACTCTGTTCAAATGCTGCATGCCTCAGCTGAAACAATTTTAAACCATAACAGACTGGGTAGCATAAGTGATCCGAAACATAAAAATGTCTTGAATAGAAAAGAAAACAGAAAATACAAGTCATAAAAACAAATAGTAATCAATTCATAGCATTACACATATGAAGTGAATTATCAAACACTTGGTACAAACCAAAAAGGAAAAGGGCAAGTACTTGATTTCGCCAGACTGAAATATTTGATGCTGTTATCAGTCAAGCAAATACTCCCCAATTGAATGCCCACCCTTGTGTCTGCAGCACATGCATAACTAAAAGCAAAATAAATAATATTTTCTTTAATTAACTCTTCAGTTCTATTAAGTGCTGCCCTTGACATTACCATGCACTTGATACCGCCAACAAACAACACGCGGCCCCCATATTATCAACCTTGATCCACTGATTAGTTTCATTACTTGTCTTCAACTTGAATACTTCAACTCTGGTCATCTCAGGCGGGGCAACACATTTAGTGACAATGTTCAAATAACCAACATGTCGTGTTTCATAAACACAGTTAAAGAACATGTAAATGAGGAATAATTCTCCTAATGCATCATCTTTGACTAGGCAGGGGAAGACTTTACCCCTGTAAAAACGTTGGTTACCAGTTACAATCGATACTGGTGGTGGCCTCGGTGGAAGCATAGCTAATACTTTAGGCTTTGGGGGGTTGTCACTTGACTCTTGCAAATCCCAAACCAATATGGAATTAGAAGTTCTAGCATACATATTCGTATCAATAATTTCCACATCCTTAAAATGAACCCTTGTATCCTTATCGGCTTCAATTGTAGTCCAGAAAGTCTACAAAATTTAATGTGACAACAATCATTGAAGAGACCAATCAAAAAACAATCCAAGCAATCGGGTTTGGAGGAGGCCACCATTTTTCTAATCAACAACTTAGCAGCTTGAAGGGGAGAGTTGGATGGTAAATTTAACACTGATGGGACAAAGACTCTAGCTTTAGTTACTGGGTTGAAGAAGAAAATGGTTAGACTTGGACTAGGACTACCCACGTTAGAATATTCACTCACAATCATCCATCCTTCAACTGAGCCTTGAATGGTCTGCATTGTGTCAATTAATGGTCTTTTGGGATAAAGTAGACGTTCTGTCCTCAAGCTGAAAACTGTGGATGATTCGTTATATTTGAGGACAAGCAATGGCAGTTCAGGCAATGGGAGGCAATGCTTGTTTGCAATGGCATTAGCAACGAAATCCCTCCAAGGGGTGCATATTTCACGCAATCCAAGGCAATCTTTTAGGCACAAACGCTTCGTAATCAGTTCCATGATATCATCTGGGAGACTTGTCCACGTGCACTCATGCTTCTGCTCTTCTCTTCCACTCAATGTCTTATTAGAAGTTGTTCTACTCTTCAACAAGCTTTTCTCATTATGTGATGCCATCTCTCCAATGGGAAAATACATCAAGCTGTGCCAAAAAAATATTGTATCTTTGTCTTAACTTAAGAACTTTGTTAAAATCAAAATTGACCAAAAAATATAAAAAGGCAAAACCTTTCAAAAATATTGAGGAAGGAGAGAGCCATGAAAAACAACCGCAGTGCAGAACACCTAGAATGTTCAGACTGGAACAAGAAGGCTTCTTCAGATTAAGAGTGACATTCTTTTTTAGGTTATTTGAATTTGAACGAAAACAAACCTATGTGATATCTGTGACTCCTAGGGTTTTTTATTTGGAGTGAAATTTGGAAAATAACTTCCTGTTATATCTGTTACTGGATCAATTTCTATGGCTACAAGAATAATATCAAACATAACCCAATCAATTACAGTGGTTTGATATACCAAAATCAATGACTAAAATTGAAAAAAAAAACTATTATTCTTATAATGGTATAAATTGATTTAGATCCTATATTAAATTAGGAAAAAGTACGGAAAATAAGATGTAGAATGCAAAGAAAAATTAAAATCAAAATTGACCAAAAAATACAAGAAAGAAAAACCTTGCAAATTGCAAATATGCTTTTAATGGAGAAAATATAAATAATAAGAAAATAATTAAGAAAAAAAGTACCTCAAAACACCAGGAAGGAAGGAGGGAGCCTTAAAAAACAAGCAGAGTAGAACACCTATATATAGTAATGTTTATAGTGGAACCAGAAGGCTTCTACAATTTAGAATATACGATTTTTTATTTTATTTTTTGGATATTTGAATTTGAACCAAAACAAATCTATATGATATCTATGACCCACTAACTCCTATTGTGTGTATATGGAATGAAATTAGGAAAATAACTTCCGATTATATATCTCACATATTAATTATGAAAGAATAATAGAAGAATCCGTTTATAATTTTTTTTTTTTTTACAAATTTCATTGAATATAATTGGTCATACATTCGCATAAAAATTGAGTGCAAAATCTATTATTTTTACACCGATATAAATTAATCATATCCCTATATTAAATTAGAAAAAAAAATCTGTTGTAGATGTCAATGGGCTTAAAACCTTTTTTGTTTTGTTAAATAAAAAAAATAATTTATTTTTTTGTATTCACTTAATTATTAAAAGAATGATATTTTACTCCATCGAATTACAGTTTTCACCCTTATTAATATATTTTAAAACAATACATATTTATGCAATAATATTGATTGTAAATTTGTAATCACCGCTTTTGTTCAATTTAAAATATACTTCCGAATAATTAATGTTAATAATATAGGAAAATAATCTCATAATATCTTCATTATATTTTAGAATAATTTAGAGCATCTTACATAATCCCTTAAGAAATTTTTTATTATTATTTGATCATTAATTTCGTTAAAGATGACATCATATTTACCAATAAAGACAAAAGATGACATGCATCATAAAGTATTATATCAAATTATCAATACATATTTCATTCTTGTAATTTCTATCGTTAAATAGTCATCAACACCAAGATCTACATCACCAAAAAGGCTCGCCCAATAAAACGGCTAGTAACCATGTTCAATAGAATGACACTTTGGGATTTAATTAAGCTGAAAGTATTTTCAGAGGATCTTTAAGGATTTCTTTTCTTATTTACAAATATGTTATAATTTATCTCTTTTTCTATAAACCAGGGAATTAAATTTTTTATCTTTTGAATTAAATCATTTCAGATTCTGAAAAGTATTTTCAGAGGATCTTTGAGGATTTCCTTTCTTATTTAAAAATATCTTATAATTTATCTCTTTTTGTATAACCCTGTGAATTAAATTTTTTATCTTTTGAAATAAATCATATCATATATATATATATATATATATATATATATATATATATATATATATATATATATATATATATATATATCAGATTGTTACTGCCAAATAATATTATTATCAATGTCACTACCATATCTTAGTCGTTGATTTTCACCAATCAATGGCTATTATTTTCACAAATCAAACTTGTTAATTAATTATTAATTCGCAATAAATGATGACCGTTAATTGATGGAAATCAAGGGTTAAGATATGGTACTGACATTGGTAATAATATTATTTGATAGTAATAATATCGTAATAATTGAATTAAAATATGGATAAACTTTTTCCTTTTCGTTAATAAACGTTTCTGTTTAAAATCAAAGAAACAGTCGAATTCATTTGAGGTGCAAGTGTTTCTGATTTGGGTAAGGGGAATTTATGATATGTTTTAGGCGTGAATGCAATTAAATTCTAATTTATTTTAGGAAAAAGTTTAAGATTCTCACGATTTGTTTCAAAATTATTTAATTCTTCCTCGAGATTGTACTATGATCGAGTTATCTCTTGTCTTGAGAAGATTAGTCCTTGACTTTCGGTTGGGGATATCCTTTGAACAATTTCCAAAAAATAAAAATTTATTTAATTCCTTATATTTTATTTTTTCTATAATCTATTTCAGTTATGATTTTTTCTATTTAGGTCCATCTTTAAATACTAGGTTAATTTATCTATTCTGCCCTAATGAACAAGTAAAAACGTATTCAATAGTTTTTACTATGGAGCTGGCATTTGTTATGGAGTTGGTATAGTCCTCGCAGGACCAAAGTTCTGATATGGAAGATCTTGCATAGTAGGTTATTTACTATGGAGAGCATTGTCCGTTGGGGAGGAGGTTCTGATAGGTGTCCAATATGCAAAATTGACAGCGAAACAATCCTTCATGCATTGAGGGATTGTCTTGAGGTGAAAAATCTATGGGATAAATTGATTTCCTCCACATTTGGGACTGTTTTCTTTGAGGTTGATATGAAGTATTGCCTAGAGATTAATACAAAAGGAATTATGGGGTTAAACTTGCCTTGTAATTGGTTATCAATTTTTTTTTTATCAGTGTGGAAGATTTGGAGCTGGCATAATGAGGTTCGGCATGGGCTACTATCTCGGATTTATCTATAAGGGAACACATAATTAGCAATCTGGTGAGGTAGGTAGGTCAAGCTTTCAATTCTCCTAACAGTCATCGAGTGGGCAAGAGGACTATGGTAGTCAACATTGCGTGGCAGTTTCCGGAAGCTGACAGTGATGGGGTTGCACGTGGAAATCCACTTCTAGCAGCTTGTGGAGGCATTATTCGAAATTCATAAAAGGCTTCGCGTTTAACCTAGGTTCTTGATCAGCTTTCAAAATGGAATTGTGGGGAATCCTTCGTGGATTGGAGCTTGCCTGGAGTGAAGGTTTTCGTCAAATTGAGATTGAAAGTGATTCAAAGAGTTCTATCTTTGTGCTCACCAAGGATAGTGCAGCAGTCCGTGAGGGTCATCTGATCACTTGGATACAGACATGGTTACAAAAAAATTGGAGGGTTAAATTTAGCCATGCTTATAGAGAGGTCAACACGTGCACAGACTAAATGGCTAATTATATCTGTGATGCTAAAGAGGGAGTCCATAAAATTTTATGTGGGGATCCTTCTCCTAGTATTTATTTGTTGTATTTAACTGATCTCTCTTCTATTGGGAGAGATACATACTTTGGTAATAGCTTAGTTTTTTTGTTTGTTTTGTTTCGGGCTTTAGTCCTTTCAATTACAAAAAAAAAAAAAAAAAAGCAAAAATTAACAAAAAGCAAGAACTTGAAGTGATGGACATGCAATAGGAAACCGAACAAGCTAATAAGGTAGATGATCAATATAAATAAAAGATGTTTTGTTTATCGTACTAAGTTTGAATGCTGGAAAAAAAATTAAAATTGAGATGATCACTATTATGTTTTTGGGAACTCTTGCAATTTAACTAAGTTATGATTAGATAGTATAAATTTTTTAATTTTTTTGTAAAATATAAATAAAATTATTATTGATGCTCTATTTCCATTTTTTTATTATTTTCAAATTTTGTTTTTTAAATAAGTAGAATTAAAATAAAATAAAAAATTTATCAATTTCAATTATAATAATTTTTTCTTTAGCAACCATCTATATATATATATATATTAACAATGATACACTCAAATACACTGATGGACAAACATAAGACACATATTATGACAAATATACAAGATGCATCTGGATGATATTTTAAAGGGTAATATTTCTCTCAAGTTGCATAAGAGAGAAATATTTGCCTACACTCACATACAATTGTGGAGCCTACTAAGAGAGAAAAAAAAAATAACTCAATTATCAATGTGACTATGTGAGTACGTAGGAAAATATTTCTCTCTTATGCAACTGCATAGAAATATTACCCTATTTTAAATGAACACATTATTTTTTTCAATGGCTTGTTCAGTTCCATAATGGGATCACATCAAATATTTTCTTTTTCTTTTTGTGGATTTTTTTAATTATTGCAAGGGAAAAATTAAAAAAAAAAATGTTTACTATTTGATTATGGTTATACTTACAATTACTTTTTCTTTAAACCATTTTTGTTATGGTTAAATTAAAATTAAATTAACAGTTACAAGTTAAAGTCATTGATTTGATTGATCCAACGGTCGTAAGGAAAAAGTGGAGATAAGTGTAACCTATCCCTTAATATTTTATCACCTACACCCTTGTAATTCTCTTTTTTAATTACTTATCTCCCATTTGTTATTTTATTATTTGCAGGCACAAAATGAAAAGAATAGCTCAATATTTAATGGTGTTAAGGGTGAATTTAGATGAAAAAAATCACAGAAAATATAAGTCATTAACAAATAGAAAAAATATTTGTCCTTATAAATAACAGTCATTTTAGTTAAAATTATCATTTTTTATTTAATATTTAAATCAACAAAAAACCTCACACTTTCTCTCACCGTATGTAACTTTTTCTTTCACTATAAAACGCAATACTTTTGACGAAAATGACACATTCTATATTATTTAAAGGGGCAAACATTAAATATTCCTAAAAAAATACAGGAATTTAAATAATTTTGAAACAAACCTACCGGGGTTTTGATCTTTTCTCTTAATTTTTGTTGTGTATTCACTTATTTATTTAAACCGAGAAATATTTCTGCAGTTACTGCAGATAAGTTATCTGCATTTATTTTTAAAACGACGTCGTTTTGGGATTGAAATATTAAAAAATTATAATTATTAAGACTATAATAACCCAAAAATAAATTAAAATTACAAAAGTACCATAATTTCCATCCCAAAACAACGTCGTATTGGACAAACTGCAGATAACATATTTGCAGTAACTACAGAAAAAGCGAACCCTTATTTAAAACACATTCCTTTTCTAAAAAACTATCCTTTTGCACTTGCAACTTATTAATATATTTCAACACATTACACCTATGTTTAAAATATATAAAAAATATCTCATAACATTTTAATTATATCTTAGAAAATGAACAAAAAATAATAGTTGTATCTTATTAGAATATTATTGAGTATCTGAAATGATTTTTTAGGAATATTTTCTTAATATATTAACATTTGATAACTTATTTCATTTTTTTAATTAGAATTTGTTGTTTAATATCAATATAAATAGATATTCATTTAGTTCATGTATATATATATATATATATATATATATATATATATATATTGATTTAGATCTGTAACAAATGTAAAACATGGTTCCTCAGCATTCCAAATGCGCCGGAAGAACAGTGGCCCGTTCTTATGCCTTCTATTTACCAGAACAAACAAAAAGTTAAGACATATATAAACTTGATTACTCAACCTTATTACGTTGAGAAAAATTTAGTGACGTTGTTGATGTTGGATGACAATAGACAATTGACTATCATTTCTTCAATATAACTTACTATTACTACTCTGTCATAAAAAGACCATCATTTATGGAATGTTGTTCGGTTTCTTCCGGTACACGTGAACACTCCTTGGTATACCAATTTCTTTCAACCTATCCTTAGCTATGGTTTATATTTCGCATGTTAATTAAAGTCATTGTTAACCGAGTCAGCAAAAAAGCAACTGAAGGTCTTATTATAAATCAAGTGACTTATAAGAGTGACAATGAGCTGAATATAATATAGACAAGAGCCTACACCGGATGATTAGGATAAAACACTGTGTCAATTCTCCTTCCTTCTCTTTTGGTTTGCGATTTGTTTATGAGTGATTCAACAATATTTGGCATGAAAAACAGCAAAAGTAAATGAAGACGAGTAGTCCAAAAAAGAAAGACCAGCAACAATGCAACTAAAGTTGGCAATGCTTTTATTATTTACACACCATGAAATTGACTAAATCCTTAATATGCGATTAACACTGTAGGCTTTGCAGATATATACCGTACCGTTGGGGATGCCAAATATACCAACTGCATGGAGAATGGCTTTTAAAGTCTCCGATGACTCTCTTCATATGCTGCATGCTCTCTGGCTAAAACACTTTAACCTAATTGATCCGCAACATAAATATGTCTTGAATAGAAGAGAAAGCCAATAACCAAGCAGAAAATACATGTCAAAAATAAATAGTAATCAATTCATAGCATTACACTTATGGAAGTGTCAACAGTGAATTATTAAACACTTGGTACAAACCAACTAAGATTAGGGGGAAAAGGACTTGATTTAACCAGAGAAAAATATTTATATTTGATGCTGTTATCAGTCAAGCTAATCATCCCCAATCGAAAGACTACCCTTGGGTTTGCAGGACAATGAAATTCAACAATAAAATAGATACTATTTCCCGCAATTAACTCTTCAGTGCTGTTAAGTGCGGCCCTTGACATTACCAAGCACTTGTTACCGCCAAGAAACATCACACGATCACCCAAGTTATCAACCTTGATCCACTGATTTGTTTCATTACTTGTGTTCAACTTGAATACATCAACTCTGGTAATCGTAGGTGGGGTAACATATTGCATGACGAGGTTCATATAGCCAACATTATGTGTTTCATAAGCTGAGTTACAGAACATGTAAATGAGGAATAACTCTCCGATTGCATCATCTTTGGCTAAGAAGATGAGTAAATTACCCCTGTCAAATCGTATGTTACCAAATAATCTTGATACTGGTGGTGGCACTTGTGGGACTGGGATCATAGCTAATACTTTGGGCTTTGGAGGTTCATCACTGAAATCTTGCAGATCAAAAACCAGAATGGTATTCAAGGATCTGTCAGTTCTAGCATACAATTTAGTATCAATAATTTCCACATCAATAAAATGAACCCCTGAATCCTTATCTGCTTCAATTGTAGACCATGACTCGACAGAAATTCTACAAAATGCAATGTGACAATAATCATCAAAGAGACCAACCAAAAAACAACCAGAACAATCGGGTCTGGAGGAGGCCACCATTTTTCCCAATAACAAATTATCTTGACGGGGAGAGTTGGATGGAAAGTTCAACATTGATGGGACAAAGACTCTAGCATTTGTCACTGGATTGAAGAAAAAGATATTTAGACTAGCCACGTTAACATATTCACTCACAATCATCCATCCTTCAACTGAGCCATGAAAGGTCTGCATATTCTTAAATAGTGGTGTTTTGGGACAAAGTAGACGTTCTGTCCTCAAGTTGAAAAATGTGTATGATTCATGAGAGTTGAGGACAACCAGTGGCAGTTCAGGTAAAGGGTGGCAATGTTTGTTTAAAATGGCATTAGCAACTGTAGCCCTCCAAGGGGAGCATATTGCACGCAATCCAAGGTAATCTTTGAGGCTCAAACGCTTCATAATCAGTTCCAGGACATCATCTGGAAGATTTGCCCATCTGCTGTTACGTTTCTTCTCTTCTTTTACACTCAGATTGTTTTCTTTGCTGTTGCTCTCTCTGATTAGTGTGCTTTCAGCTTGTTCCATTTGCGTGCTATCAACACAGTGAGTTTGTGCTAAGAGTGATGAACATGCAGAACTTTCTTCGCTATGTGATGTCATCTTTCTAAAGAGAAAAGATATCAGACCAACCAAAAAATCTCTGTTACAACCAACAGAGAAAAACGTAAAACCAAATACTCTTAGGTCCACAATCACTCAAAGTTGAAACTATAGAATTAACAGAAAAATTAAAATCAAAATTGACCCCAGAAAAAGAAAGAAAGAAAAACCTGATATGAGTCTAATGAAATAAATATAAATGACAAGGAAATGCACATCACATACATTGGGCGTGGTGGTGCTGGTGCTGGTGCTTCACGCTGGTGCTGGTGCTGCACGGTGGAGAATGTGGCAAGTCGACAAGATACTTCGAAGCCAAGAACACCCAAGAAAAGGAAAATGAAAAGGGTCTTCAACGGAGTATTCAAGGAAGAAAACCCATTTATCATGACATGAGCAAGATTTCAACTCCGCGGAAGAGAAATCAAACGTGATTCGTATGTGCAAATTGCAAGTGTAATATGAAAACATGAAGGAAGCCGAAAAGCATATACATAATACATATACAAAGAAAGAAAGAGAAAGAATAGAAGGGGTTTAAGGCAAAACGTCGTCGTTTCCAGTTGCAGGAAAATACCTTATTTTGGTGCCGCACGAGGAGTATAAATCCCTAATCTATTATAGTTTAAGGCTTTAATGATTTTAAAGTAAATTTAGATAAGTTATTTATATTTGCTCTCTAAAAGATGTCGTTTTAGATTGAAAAATTAAAAATTATAATGAAAAAGAATACTATAACCCTGAAATAAATTATAATTATAAAAGTATCTTGATTTTCGTCTCAAAACGACATCGTTTTGAGCTCACTGTGGATAAGCTATCTACATTGATTGTAAAAAAGAAGAACCCATAGTTTTATCGTTTAACTATTAAAGAAGGGTTCGTTTTTTCTACAGTTATTGCAAATAAGTTATCTGCAGTAAGCCCAATACGACGTCGTTTTGGGACGGAAATCATGGTATTTTTGTAATTTTAATTTATATCAGGGTTATAATAGTTTTTATATTTATAATTTTTTAAGATTTCAATACCAAAATGACTTCGTTTTAGAAATAAATGCAGATAACTTATCTGCATTAACTGCAGAAATATTTTCCCTATTAAAGAAAATCACAAAAATTGTTGTATTACACTTTGTAGCCTTATTAATATATTTGAATATATTATACCCAATGTTGTTAAAATCAAAATTTTAAATAAAATGGGAGAGGATTAAAAAATCGTAAAAGCCTTTGAAATATTGATAAAATTATTTTGATGACAAAAAATCATAAAAACATAAAATCGTACTGATAAATCAAGATTTTAACAACTATGATTATACCTTAATTTAGATTATTGATTGTAATTGTCTACTAGTTGTTAAATTTAAAAATTATATTTAAGAATAATTAACATAAATAAACATCAATACCTGATAAATCCGAGATGCAAGTATGGGTGACTCTGGTGGTTCCTCTTTGTACGATCGAAGTGGAGGGTGACATGCTTGAAGAGACTCAAGACTCAAGAGTCATGGCATTGTATAAATAATTTTTTTTTTTTTTTTGGATATTATTGTATAAATAAAATTGGATCATAGGAATGAGAATAGCAGGATTTTAATTAAATTCAGTAACGCGGCTAGGGTGTGTCAGTGTACAAAGCTGTTTGAACGTTATGGGAGTTAAGTGAATTGAAATATCTAAGAAGAAAATTTTAACAGTTTACAGCATATGTAGGGCATCTTTGTAGTGTAACACTATGTACAAAAGTAGGGTTGTCAAAGTATATTGATTTATTTCTTAATTTAGATTTCACTTACTAACTACTATTGAATAACATGTTAACGTATCATTTAAATAGTTTAATTATAATTATAATTATAATCTCAAGGGGAAGAAAGTTTGGCTTAAGATAATTTCAACCTTTTACTCTTATCCTTTTTGATTATCAAGGGTTAACAATTTATCAATCAGGAAAAAGAGATCAGGGTGGCTACAGAGTCCAAGGACTTCTTTATTCTCTATCTCACCGACTCTACATAAAGAGTCACAATGCCCTTCTTCAATTGCCTAGTAGTGCACCACTTGTCTTAATTTGATTGGCTTAACTTGTTCAAAGAGACAACACCTGTGAAGAACTTGGAGCACGTGTAATATGTCCCTTGCTTCTCATTAAACAAAGATTAACACTTGAAAGAGAGTTTGTACCCCTTTCTATATATATTAATTATCCTATGTTGATGTTTATTTATTTCGTTAAAGCGTGCAAGAGAAATTCACAAACCACAATCATATACTATGGAAGGCAGTGTAACAGAAGTTCAGAGCTTTCTTCCTTCTATGAATCTCAATTCTGAAGATGGATCTAAAAGAATAGATTGTGAAGAAAAGGAAGAGGGGTTTGTCTCCACAGAGAAAGTTGAAAAGGTGAAAGAAGAGAATCTTGGTGGAGAACACACAGGAAAAGACTCTGCTGCTGAATATGAAGCTAAAGGCAATGGTGGTGGAGGTCTTATTAACAACTTGATTTCCACACTGATCACTCCCTTGAGTCCAAGAACTAGGAAAGATGAAAGTGGAAATGGGGTGTTTAAGTTAGAGGAAGGTGCTGCTGTTGATGGAGGTGATCATGGAGAAAGAGGAGGGGTTGAAAATATTGGAGAGGGAGGACTCATCAGCAATCTGGTTTCTAATTTCTTTCATCAATTTGAAGGTGAAAGTGTGGTGGAAAATGAGAAGGACAATGAAGAAGAGGAAATCATAATTGATGAGAAAATCAAACGAGTGAAGACAGAGAATGGGGCTAATAGTGGCAGTGGAGGCATCATTCATAACATTGTTTCACATTTACCAGCTTCAATCTCAGGTAAACAATCAAAAACTAAATCAGTTAGCATTTTAGTCAATTTTTCAACACAGCAATTTCAACTATAGTGTGTTAGTAATCTCCCACGGCCTTGAATTGAATTATTTTGTTATTTTCTTCCTTACTAATTCAATTAATAGTCAATGTTTTTGAGAGAATATAATGTAGCTTAATCAGAAACTTGGTGATGATTATATTGTATTTTTTTGACATTGCCTTGTTTTGACCAGATGATACGGCTCCCACAGCAGATGAGGCCACTATTTTGATTAACTCTCTTGTTCGTGACTAAGCATAGACAAGACACCAAATTGGGATTCTTTTGCACTGTGTCATGTATTCATTGTTCTGTTCAGTTCTTTTCTTTTCTTTTCTTGTCTTTACTTTTTTTTGAGATTCCTATTGGTTCGTTTTTAATGCTTCTTTAATGTAGAGTATAACTCCGTATAAGTAAGCCTGTCTTGTGCAATGATACTTGAAAATTGCACTGCCTTGTAAAGTTGCATTTTACCTCAAAAGTTTGTAGGTAATCCTTGATCTTTTGGACCCTTCATATTATGTGCGCCATAGTGAACATAAGTTATCTTTTATTATAAATGATCAAAATATAATTTTTGTTTAAAAGAAAATTGACCTATTTTCTTAAGCTGAGGGCGTATCCAACGCTTGAAAAAGCTTTCTTTTCTTTTTATTAGTCTCATTAAAAAAAAAAACTATGTGAAAATTTATATTTTTAATTGGATCACTTTCAAAATGAAACTATAAAAATTAAACTAATTAATATAATGTACGAAAATTACTGACATAAAGTTATTGTTGATGGTGCCAAGTGCCAAAATTTTATCATGCTAGTATATTTATGCAGAACTAATTAATTTTTGTTGAGTTACCAGCTCTTTTCTTATCCAAAGGAAAGAATTTTGAAAACCCACTTAAGCTGTGGTGGGGCGCTAAGGGATAAATTCGCCAACGTATAAAGAGGATTGTTTAAGTAGGAAAAAGAAAGGAAATTTTGCGTTAATATTTTTTCATATAATAAATAATTTTAGTTAATCATTAAAAAAAAAAACTTCGATTACAAATTTTAAAATGCATAAGACCGCTAATTATTAATTGACAAATTAAACTAGCACTTGTTTATCTTTACACTATTAATGAGTTTTAAAGGAGATGGGATGTACAAAAGATAAAAAAGAATACTTGCTTGTTGAACAAAATCTTTTGTTGTACATTTACAATATTTTTCGATTAGTTTACATGTCAACTACTTTTTCTTTTTCTTTTTTGACTAAGTTTTTACTTAAATTAACTCAGTTTGAGATGATAAAAAAAGTTAGGAACATTTTAAGAATGATTTTAAAGAATGAGATTATTTCTCATACTTAAAACATATTTAAATATGCAAGCCGCATCTCCCCGTTCTCCCATATCATGTTGTATTTAGAAAACATTTTTGTTTAAAGGCTTTTTCTCTATAAGTCATTGAGACGAGACAATGAAGTAATTGTTAGTATAAGGTAATTGATTTATTATCCCCTAAAACAATAAAACCGTTACAAATAACTTTTATTTGCATGCATTGTATTAAAGCATATTTTTGTTTTTTTTAATACAAGAACAAATTAATTAATTCTACAAGTGCTAATAATAATTTAATTTATAGTTATATTTAGGGGTGATAAACGAGTCAGGGACCTTTGGCTCGGCTCGTGAAGGCTCAGGCTTACATGCATAATATTGGTTGTTGGAACAAGGCTTGGACTTGTATAAAAGCTCGTTTAGTAAAAAGACCTCAGGCTCCAATTCAAAAGCTCGGTCTTGGAGCCTCTCAGGCTGACCTAGTATATTAATTTTTATTTTTATTTATATTTTTTATACTATTTGTAATAGCCTCTCTTTCATCTCGATCCATTCCACCCCTATTTTATTAGTTAAACAAAATATTTGAATAATTTTGTTCTATATTATGTTGTTTCGATATATATTGAATTTATGAATATTTATGGAATTACTAATGTTGTTGATTGTATATTCTGTTTTGGATAAATTTGTATTGTCTTATTTTTTCTAACATGCTAACAGGCCAAATCAGACTTTTATTTTTTTTGTAAATAAGACAAGTCACAGACCTATAATTATATTCGACACATTTAATCACAGACTTAACCTTTTAAGACCAAAGCTCAGCTCGGCTCGGCCCGTTAACACCCCTAGTTATATTCCCCAATAAAATATTAAGAAAATATTAACAACTAGATTATTAGAAACATTAAAAATCATTTACTCCGAAATTACGATGAAAGGGGGTGCGTCCTCGTATTTCTCATTTGACGTTTGTGGATGATCTCATGTTATTTTTGGACGCTAGTGAACAACAACTCGAAATTATGACGAAGTGTCTTGGATATTGTTTGGTTGAAGGTTTATTTTGAGATTGATGGAAAAGTGTAACTGGATATTGAAAAATACCACGTTTGGTTCAGGTTTTTTCAAAAAATACTAGACAAATAGGATAGATGGGAAAATGACTTTTGTGTTGATTTTTGGATGAAATTCACTGTTACAGAATACCACTTGAGATGTGATATTTTGAGATGACTAGGAAAGTGAAAAAACAGGTGCAAAGTTTCTTCCGAACATAAATTTTGCATATTTAAATAAATTTCCTGGTAATATTTAGGTTAACCAAATAACTTTTTTTTACATTTTCATACCAAACTTACATTTCAACCATTTTCATGTCAATTACGTTTCGCCGGTAAAAAAAATTTCTCGCCAACGAAAGACTGCCTTAATCTCTTTGAAGAGATTTCCGGACAGAAATTAAGTTATGGGTGCAATGCCATTTTCTTCAAATGCAAAGTTGTAAGATTCCTAGAGCCATATGTTGTGAGATTGAGATTTTCACAATGATGCCTTTTTGGCTAGGAAGGCCCGCGATTTTCACTCGAATCCGAACCAATTATGGGCAAAAGTTTTGCATGATAAATATGGAGCTAATAGTAGGGGAGATGGTGAATTTGTGTTTCGAAATGGGGATTCGAATTTATGGAAGAATATGTGTAAACTGTGGAACGAAATGGAGGAATTTTCAACCCGTTGATCTCTGCGTACAAGACACCAAAATGGTTAATTTTCAACCTCATACGACATTTTCACTTTCTCATTGGTTCCTGTTATCACACTCTAATTCTTTTTTCTTTTCTTTTCTTTTTTTAATTTACTTTTTACATTTTCCTTTTCTCGTTTGTGGCACCCTTTTTCCCTTAAATTTAATATCTTTGTATTCTTTATGAATTTACTATCTATTGTGTTTCATTTCATTTGGGTATAGCTGGTTCTGCTAAAATTTTATTCTCTTGAGGTTTACTATTACTTGTGTGTGCTGTTGTCTGTGTGAATGCAATGTGTTCTTGAGTTTTAGTTAAGGACTTAAAAGGGGTTGTTATTTTAGTGGTGAGGGAGGTAAATGTTGTACACCTTCTAATGTTATTCGCTAGTGATGTATGTGAATGAGGATAAAGTTTAGTTTTTAACACTCTAGATTATAAATTGGATCAAGATTTTGATTGATTATTTGTTTCTTTTCTTTACATTTTGAATATATCTTGAGAATAATCTCATAGTTTCATGTTTTGGAGGATTATACTATAAATTTTGATTTCTGGTTTTCCATTGCTGGTTTTCTAGCTGGTGCTTGACTTTAGGTTCTTTTAGTTTTACCTTTTGTCTTCCTGGTTCTTGCATAATAGATGCTTTCCTGTTCTTTAAGAAATGAATTCAGCTTGTCATTTTCTAAGTAAAATCTGGATCAGTTATAATGTTGGAAGTTTCAATACGATGTCTACTAGTTTTGAAACCTGCAAAAATAGAAATGTGTAAAGGGGAGCCAAAGCTTTATTTTATTTTTGTATAATAGAAAATGTATAGATATTCATGATTTATGATTGTTTCTAGCAAAGATAATTTTGGAAATTGTGAGTTCAACTTCTATTTGGGCATACGACCAACAGGAGTAGTTGTCTTTTGTCTTGCCATTGGAATTATTTATAGACGTAGTTGGGTAACTTTCTGAGTTGTTCTCTGATTCATTTCAATCCCTCAATTCATTTGTTTAGTTCTCAGTTGAATAGAGTCAAGTTAATCATGACTCAACCGAACTGGCTCACCCTAGGTTTGATGAGTTGGGAGTTGCTTTCTGATGTGGCTTGCTTTCAAGCCTAGATCTTGCTGATGTTTCCTTTTGATCTTTTTTTTTTGGTTTTGTGTATACTACAGTAACTTTCTGAATACTATTTTTTTTTTTTTTTGTGGTTTTGTTTAAAAAAATTTAATTGCTTGGCGTAGACAGGAAATATACAACATCTTCAATTTTACTTAATAATCTAATTTTAAGCTTTTCTCACTTTTTTCAGGCAAGAGGGTTGAAGAAACACTTGAAGAGGCTCAATGCCCCAAAACATTGGATGCTTGACAAGCTTGGTGGTGCCTTTGTATGAACATTATTCTGAGTTCTCGTGTCAGTAATATTGTTTTACTTGTTTTCATTTGTATTCTCCGTTTGAACTCGTATTAAATTTGTCTGGTTATACAGGCACCAAAACCTTCATATGGACCCCACAAATCAAGAGAGTGCCTGCCTTTGATCCTTATCCTGCGGAACAGACTAAATGTATGCTCTCACATATAGAGAAGTAATTGCCATCTTGATGCAGTGCCACATTCTTGTTGATGGCAAGGTTAGGACAGACACGACATATCCTGCTGGTTTTATGGGTATGTGCATTTAGACTTGAATCTTAGTATCGTATATGGCATTGCTAACATTTTGATATCAAGTTTATTGCTTTGATTGGTTGGAGGACAATGTTGGCAATTTTCCATTATCATTTCTTGTCAATTTGGAAATGTAGTAAGTATTTAGAGAATCCATGTAAGCAGGTTTATGGATCTACTTTTTTGGTAGTGACTATCTTGCCCTAGTCTAATACTTCATAATCTCTGTAATTTTAACTCTAGATATAAAATTGCTCAGTTTTATGAATGGTATATTTGTTCTTTTTCCACTATATAATGTATAACAACTGACTGATCCTTATTGGCACCACTAAAGGAGCTGTGCAGTTGAATGAACTAATTTTGAACTTCTTAAAGTAATATATTGAAAACTTGTTTGAATATATCTCTGATCTGTACACTTTCTCAAAGGACAAGGAATGCTAACAGGAAATGATTATTTATACAATAATCTCCTTATTACTATATCCTTGTTTCATTGCACATGCTTGTTATCATGTTAGTCTTGTAGATTTCTTTATAGTGATTTTATAATCTCTCTTCCCTCCCAACTTTTTGCAGTTTAAGCTTTGCAAGGTTCGATCTGTTCAGTTTGGGCACAAAGGGATACCCTATCTGAACACCTACGACGGCCGCATCATCCGCTATCCTGATCCCCTAATTAAGGCTAATGACACTTAAAAACTAGATTTGGAACTTAACAAGATAACTGATTTCATCAAATTTGATGTGGGGAATGTTGTTATGGTTACTGGAGGAAGGAACAGAGGTAGAGTTGGTATAATCAAGAGCAGGGAGAAGCACAAGGGAAGTTTTGAGACAATACATGTGCAGGATGCCACTGGTCATGAGTTTAAATGTCTTCATTATTGGCAAAGGAACAAAGCCTTGGGTGTCTCTTCCCAAAGGCCGAGGTATCAAATTGTCTATCATTGAGGAAGCTAGAAAGAGGCTTGCTGCTCAACAGGAGGCAGCTGCATAAATTTGATTACATAATATTTGCGGCTGAACATGAGAGTAGTAGTTTTGTTTCCATTTTAGTATCACAATTTTGGACTAGCCTTCATGTGAGTTCTCAATAGGTTAACTTTTGGCCATGTTGGGTGTTGCCTTGCTAACAGTTATGCAAGTAAGCGCCCAAGTATACGTGACAACAAGTAATATAGGGCGTATTTGAGACCCCAATATCGTTCCCACAAGATTTTTTGGCGTTTTTGACTTGACTAAAATTTGCAATTGCTAAAAATGAATCTAATCTAAAAAGAGAATAAAAATAAAAATAAAACAAAAGCAAAACTAATATAAAATAGCACTGACCACATTACTCTATTTTTTATAATTTTTTGAATTAATTTCTTGAGCTAGAGGATGAAAAATAGTAGGACAACAATTTGAGTATCTAATGTAAAAAGATTTTTTAGATGACAAACAAAATTGTAAAAACAGAATGATGATTGAGAAATTAAAAATCAAAGGAACAGAAAAATGAGTTTGTGAAATTGGTTGGAAAAATAGGTTGAGCTTCGGTTACCTTCCCCAACAGCCATTGAATGAATGTTAATTACAAATTACTAAAAATTAACTCTCAGTTAATAGATCACTTCTTATTGATTTTAATCTCTTAAAATCATTTTATCCTAAACAATCATTTACACATCTTTGTGCTAAATGAAGCAAAGACTCATGTAATTCAAGTCCAACATTACATGGTGGCTGTCCTCATCTCTGAGTAAAAGCCCTTGAATGCTCTCACAATCAAGTCCATGTGCTTAACACATTTCCAGAATTAGTCACCTCTCAATGACTACTTCCTAACATAATATCTACCATCAGGCCTCAATGACAGAATATTTACTTAAAAGCGCAATATTAAACAACTGAGAATCAAAGTTTAACAAAAGTAATTAACAAACATCGATTACTGTGGTTCGGGTAACCTACACCCAACCTTGAAAGGTTTAGCTCATACCCATAAGGGCTGAGCTACAAAAACAACAAATGAAACGAAAATTAAAGGGAAAATAAATTGCAGAAAACGTAAAACACAGCCCGAGTCCTATTCACCAGAATAGCCTCGGTATTATGCCGACAGGTTCTAATCAAAACAAAGTAGCATCTATTTACAGTACCAGAAATAAAAATTAAAAATCTGAAGAAGAATACAGAAAAATAAAAGGACCAGAAGAACCAAGAGCCCCCGCACACTCACTCTTTCTTCTCCTTATATAGCCTTCTTCCTTTGCATGCACTGGCTTTTGCCTCACACCTCAGCAAGCATCACGCGCTCCTTGCGCGTTACACATCAGTGATCCCTAACCGCTCCACACTCGCATCAGATATTCCAAATGAAATTTCGCTCCTCCAAACCGTACGATTTCTGTGCACAAATCGCTCCCACACTCAAAAGTTGCTTCAGCCCCCACTCACAACAGAATCCAGCTCACCAATTAGTTGGGATTTTCTTTTGTATTTTGTAATGAAAGGTTTGGTTTAGACTTGGGTTAGATGAACCATTTTGTGTGAACCCAGCTCAAGAAGTGGTTTTGTGGTTCGATGGTCAGAGAGGAATGAAGTTGGGTGACTCAATAGGCTAAAGATTAAGAATGGCTAGGGTTTGATAGAGCTTGAGAGTGCTTTTCTCCAATTGTATCCAACGCTGTCTTGTCTTTCTTTCTTCCAATTTCTTTTCTTTTGCTTTTCTTCAAATGGGCCTCTGATTTGCATTGCCAAAGTCCAGCCCACTTCTTTTCTTTTCTTTCTTCTTTCTTTCTTTTGGAAAATGTTAATAGATGGGCCTGAAAAATAGAATTGCAGCCCATTAGCTCTTAAATCAATAACATTTCAGCTTTAGTAATTGGGGTATCTATTAACACAAAAAGTATATATTTCTTTGCATTTTCATACTAAAAACCATATGTTTTAAGTCTCATTTCATGAACTTATCATTGGGTGACAAGTTTTTGTTCAATTTTGTCTTCAAAATGTATTACAATTACTATTTTATTGGTTGTGATCCTGATGTATGATTCATCATCACATAAGAGAAAGCTTGGTAGTGTTGAGGGTTATGTGGTTATCTTGTTATAAAAATATGGTTTTTTTCTTTTCTTTTTTTCTTTTTTGTAGTACCAACTTGTAAAATGCAGTAAGTTCTGTATTTTGGCAGCCAACTTTTTTTTTTTTTTTGGTACCAACTTGAAAATTGTAGCAAGTCCTGTATTTTGGCGGGAAGTATATAGCCAACAATTTTTTATTTTTTTATTTTTTTATTTTTAAACATGGTTAACAATAATCTTATTCATATATCAGGTAAGTTGATTTTGCCGGCAGAATTGTTTTATAAGGGTGTAAATTATATTTCAATTTTTTTTTTAGATTTAAATTATACTTTCAATTTAGTTGTCAATTTAAATTATTTTAAGTCGTAATGGAACTAAAAAGTATACTTTTGTGTCAATTATTTTTTTATTTTTAAATTTATCAACTAATTTTTATCTTTTTGATTAATCGTATTACTAAGAAATTAATATAATATTTTCTTACCATTCATTTCCGTTAATGAAGGGGATAGATTAATCCAACCTATTTTCTTCATGAAACTATTAATCAGTGTTATTAAGATCCATTCCATCCGGCTATGTTGACCCGAAAATTGATGACTTAATCTGTTCGAGTTAGCCAATGGATCGACTATACAATTGATCCAGTGAGAATTGGTTTGACTCGGTTAGTTTTAAAAAAAATTGATGACCCAGGCGGTTTTTGTTAACGCGGTCGGGTCATGTATATTTTTTTATAAAAAAAATTAAAGCAAAACAACATTATTTTTTAAGTAACGACTAAATACAAAATTAGTAAGTTTCAGTGTATCTTTTTCAATTCACATATACACATATCAATTACACAAAATATAAAACACCATTAAACATTTAAACGTAAGAATAGTGAAATTGAAATGAAAAGTGAAAATGATAAGTAAGTTGGATTGAAATTTGAATGCATAAGACACAAGAAGAAAGAGCAAATTTGAAATTTGAAAAATGATATTGATTTTATATTTTAATAATAACCCATGGAAATTTTTTTTTTCTGAATTAGGAAGGCTTAAGACCCAAAAAATAAATTACAAAAATGTAAGAATTCTATAGTTATGAAAAGCAAGTAAATACTTATATATTAAATTAATCATTTGAGGAGGAGGCTAATTGAAGTTGACAATATCCTCTTCCATGCCAAGATCCTGTTTTGCAAATTAGTTCGTACATTTGTTGCCGTACATAATTTTGAATTATGAATAGCAATATAGAAGTTATTATGAAATTTTTTTAAGTATAAAATATAAATTTATATATATCTATTCGGATCATGTGATTTAACCAGTGATCCATTGATTGAATCAGTGACCCATTAACCTAATATCTCAGCCGAGTCGATCAAAGATTCAAGTTTAATAATATTGCTATTAGTGTTAAGTTATTTAAGATGAACTTATGAGTTAGCTAGCAAGAAATAATGTTTAGTTGCTCTCTCACATACCCTTCGCGAGGGTAACTAGTAATAATGTACTATATAATTGCTTAAAAATTAGCAAGAAAAGTCCCGGAATGTGGTCAAACGTACACTTATTTTACTTAAAATCACAACCCACATTCACTGCACCCATCAAATCAATGATAGATGTATAACAGATAAATTATTATCCAAAGTAAGATCATATAATGGACAATGTGGAATGGAATAGTACTTTTAATGAGTAATTACTAATTAACATTTGAAGGATAAGAAAAATAGTCTTAGCAAACTACATAAGCAGAGTATGCATAGTCAAAAGTTGTCTCTTTTTTTAATATGGGCAACAATCACCTTTGCGTACACGCAAAATTTTATTTGTAATCAAATAATCTTGATCAACCCGTAATGCGCATAGTGAAAAATAAAAATTAAGGTGACAGTATACTTTTGTTTCTTTTTTTGTAATTAATTTATCTTGTACATTTTTATTACTTAGTGGAAACTAGAAGGACAGACATCTAAAATGGGAGAAAAAAATTATCCAAATCTGTTTGATTCTCATGGATCAACATTAATCTTGGATCTCTAGATTAACGGCATCGATCTACGAGGACACAGTTGCAAATGGTGACATATCACTGTACACAGAGCATACTTGTAATCCTTTATTTATAAAGCAGTTTACCTACCCATTATCCAAGCTGATGGATCCATTACTTGGGTCCAAAATAAAATCGTATTTTAGCTAATATAAGAATTTTTTCGAGATGATAAATCAATAGGATCGATATAGTTATGACATATAAAACATCACATATCAATTTTATTCTGAGAAGACTTTGTGTATCTGATTGAGCCATCTTATCTACTAAGTAAAGAACCTTAATCTCATGGCTAGACTCTTCTTCTCTATGACTTATTCCAATATGACAGCCTTCTGCGATGGGAGCAGTACGGCTCATGAGACTTAATCCCAATATAAATAGGCTAGAGAGGGGACCTAGCCAAATACCCTGAAAAGAGTTTGAGTCCACTAGGTCCACCCATCATGGAAAACCAAGGTCACACTAAAGCCTACACTGCTGCCCAACTAGGCCAAATACCAACAAATGCCAAAAGTCCAACTCAATATGATCACAACGGGCTAATTAAAATAACATAATTGGAATATCTATTAACCCGATTAATTTTAAAAAATAAAACTAATTAATTAATATATTGCCCATATAAATAAAATTTTCTAACATTCTCTTACTTGGGCAATATTAATTAATTTTTTATATTATTTTGAAAATAACTTTATTTTGAAAATGACTCTATCGGGTTAATAACTGAAAATCATTTTACGTGGCTAATGGAAAGTAAGTTAAAAGGAGAATCTAGAACATAGAAAACATGATCCGTAGATGAATTGGGGAAGAGAAAAATCATGTCAATCCCACAAGATTAAACCAAAGACCCATTGGCCATAATAATATTGGGAAAGGAACCAGGGATATAAAGAGAGGTGAATACAGAGAATTACCTGTTGGAGCAATGGAGGCAGTACTACCAGATGATTACTTCTCAGACCACCAATTCATGAATTCATTAAGAAGAGCTGCATGAGGTTGTGTTGCAAAAGGTAACCCTGGTTCGGCAACACTAGATGGAACTTGAGCAACATAAGTGCTCCGAGGAGGCTGAGGTGGCTTGCCATGGAGCTTCTTTGTAACGCCTGGCAACTTGCAAGGATCAACGACTGTCCCCACACACTAACACGAGACTTTTTAGCGTGCTTTGTCCTCACTCGCACACTTCCTGGGAAAACTTCCCAGGAGGTCACCCATCCCTGAATTGCTCCAAGTCAAGCACGCTTAACTGTGGAGTTCTTTCGATCTGGGCTACCGAAAAGTAGATGCATCTTGTTAGTATAGGTAGTACCAATTAATTCTTATAAGTCATTCCCAACTGTACCTTCCCATACCAGCACAGTCTCTGGAATCCCTCTCTTTCAGGTGTTGATTCGATTCATTCATGTACCCCCGTCCCTAGAAGCCTGCCAGGAGCCGCTCCTTGTCCGTGCCCTTGCGCACCGGCGATCACTCCCCGCCCTCGTCAGCGCCCGGGATGTTACATTCTTGTAACGCCCAGTTGCTTCAAGAATCAATGACTGTCCCACAAACTAACTATGGAGTTCTTTCGTTCTGGGCTACCGAAAAGTAGATGCATCTTGTTAGTCTAGGTAGTACCATTTAATTCTTATAACTTATTCCCAACTGTAGAGTCCTATACTTGTACAGTCTTTGAAACTCCTCTCTTTTAAGTGTGTATTCGATTCATTCATGTACCCCTCCGCTGGAAGCCTGCTAGGAGCCGCTCCTTACCCGTGCCTCTTTGCACCAGCGATCACTCCCCTCCCTCGTCAGCCACCAGGAAGTTACATGCCCACCAGCTTCCGCCTGGTTCATCCTCGAACTACACCGTACTAGGAGAGAGGTCTACTCTGATACCACTTGTAATGTCCGGCCGCTTCAAGAAGCAATGATTGTCCCCATAAACTAACACGAGACTTTTCGGCATGCTTTGTCTTCACTCACACACTTCCTGGAAAAAATTTCCAAGAAGTCATCCATCCCTAAATTGCTCGAAGTTAAGCACGCTTACTATGGAGTTCTTCTGTTCTGGGCTACCGAAAAGTATATGCATCTTGTAAGTCTAGGTAGTACCAATTAATTCTTATAAGATATCCCCAATTGTAGAGTCTTATACTTGTACAGTCTTTGGAATCCCTCTCTTTCAAGTGTGTATTCGATTCATTCATGTACCCATCCACTGGAAGCCTGCCAGAAGCCACTCCTTGTCCATGCCTCTTTGCACCGATGATTGGCCGTAATAAAGTACAAAATAAAAAAAAACGATTAAGAAATAAGTCTATTCCTATGGTGAAATTTCAATGGGAAGGCAGAGCGCTAGAAGAGGCCACTTCTCCGGCAATATCCCCAGTTTAGAGACAAGTATGTTTCTAATTATGCCGACAAAATTGCAAAAAGGTGGGGTTGAATATATTAACCCTGATTTGTAATACATCTAGTGGTATAATATTAACTATTTAATCTTATATAATTCGGATTAATTAAGTGAGAGGCTTAATACAAAGGATTGGATTAAATAATAATCACGAACATTGTATATAAAATAAGTGGGAATACTTAGTTTAATCAATGTGGAGTGATATTTGTGATTGAAGATTTATTGTGTTTAATCAGATTAATTAAGTGAGAGGCTCAATATAAAAGTTAGATTAAATATTAATTAAACACATTGTAGATAAAATAAGTTGGACACTTAGTTCAATCAATGTGGGGTATGTGTATTCATGTAGGAATATACATTTAAGAGAACAAATATAATTAGAATTTAAAAGAAAAGGGACATGGAAGGAATAAAGGATGAATTTTCTTTATGCTTTAAGGGTTTAAAACTTGATATTCCTTCTCTCCTCCTTCATCTATTTCGTTTTCCTTCTTTGAAGACCGATAACCATTGTTGAGAAGAGAGAAAACTCAATTTCCTTGACTCTCCATGAAATCAAAGTTGCTTAGAATCTCAAGCCAAACACAACCTATAATCTAGATTCCCTTGAAATCAAGTGTGTGAATGAGGACAAAGTATACTGAAGAGTCCCGTGTTAATTTGTGGGGGCAATATTGATCCTTGCAAGTTGACGGGCGTTACGCTTCTAATAACGGTCAACAGTATGATTCGTCTGAGGACAATGAGTGCAGAGTAGCCGACCCGTAGAGGGTTTATGTCCACGACCAGATCCCTGTGCCCTGAGCAGCAAGGGCAGAAAAGTCAGAGGTGTCAACTGGAGAGACATGGTGCATAATAGGTGTTGTTAATGCAGAGGGCTTAGGTGGAATCCTAAGCAAAGTAGACATCACAGAATCTAGTGTAGGAACAGTAGCAGATTCCAAAATCTAATCCCGATTGGTAGACAAATGGGGAAGTAAACCATATAAAATCAATAGCATAAAAAAGAGTACTATGTTGTTCCCGCTCCTTAGCAACATCACCAGTAAGGGGCAGAAGTTCTTTGAGATCATGAAGCAAACTTTGAGTTTTCCCTAAGTACTCAAACATAGGACAATCAAAATCACGAGGGGCAAAGGTAGACATCAATATCTGACACACACCATAGAGTCGTTGTGTGTCATTTGTGTACAAAGCCTTTGCCTGACTCCAAACAGCCTCACAAGTATTTGCAGGCCGAAAATTCTGCTTAATGGAAGGATGAAGAGTGGATTTGATGAGACTGCATAACTGAGCATCAATCATCTTCCATCAAGTGCGCTCATTGGCCGTAATAGATTTAGCCTTAGTAGTGAGATGAGAAGTATAATTATGCCAATCCAACAAAAGTTGCAGAACTGATGATCAAGAATCATAGTTTGACCCATCTAATTTATCCACACTCAGCGGGGCAAGAATATAATATGTAAAAATACTAGACTTGAACTTGGAGCCAGTCAAAGTCCTAGAAACAGAAGAGGTAGGAGAATCCATAATTATCCAAATAAAAAGAGAACAAAAAATCAGATATGTCAGATCACAAAATAACCGAAGGAGTGAGATTTGTGCGTTGCCAAAAATGATGTAGAAACACCAAAACAAGATCAGATCCAGAATTGTCTCGAAGTGAGGAGAAGAACGCAACTGGTCGCTGCTGGAAAAGGTCCTTCATGCACCGGCTGATTGAAAGGAGGTGTTTTTCTTCCAGGCGTGCGTGAGAGCGCGTGCGTGATGGGATAGAAACAAAACTTGAATGGACATTATCGCGCGAAGGAGACAATCACAACAATGTATGGCTCGCCTGGAAAAGTCATTGGAAAAGTGTGGTCAATGGCGGAGGAACAGCAACCAATGATGGTTTCGATGGACGTTCGCGAAGAGACGCAAAGATGATCCAAGAAAGAGAGAGATTTTTGAAAACTAACAAGAAGACAGTATTCGGAAAAAAAAAATCCGAAGAGCAGTGGATTCACCGAAAAAGAAAAAAAATGGATCAAGATTTCTCTCGTAGGCTCTAGATATCATGTTCGATAACAAGAGATGAAAGGAACATTACAATGAAACTGTATATTGAATAGATATAGGAGTGTATAATATATTGAAACACTAATGGCCTTTGCCCATACCTAAATCAAATCCTAATGAAATAAGTAAATATATATTTACAAATAATACAGATATTCTTTCCAACAATAATGAATTAAGTGAAGTCCACAAAAATGAAAGGATCTATAAATTCGTATTCTTAAGATTTTGAATTGAAACATAATATCAAGACTTACTTAATATAATTAGTTTAATTTAACCTATCGATAATGATCCCTCATCGTAGACTACACTTAACCCTCCTAATAGTGATACCAGAGGCTTGAGGCTGAGTTGAGTACTTTTGATTGGTGTTTATTTTTTCAAGTTAATTTTCTTTCACTAATTCAAAGCATCTAAGAGCACCTAAACAGACACACATTCAAACACTATTTCCCTATCTCCTCGCTATTCATCCATGTTTGTTGCATCAACCCCTCACCTACTTCATTTTTATTTATTTCCGTTGTGTACCGTGCAGTGAATCTCACATTACTTTACACACACCCGTTTATATTATTTATTTGCTCATGTTAAAAATTACACCTTGTATACATAAGTAATTTTTTTATATTGTATCCCCCTTATATGATACCCCACAGCAGAAACATTCTCCTCTATTTTCCATTTTTAATTCACATTATAATGTCATCCATTACCACATGCATTGCTCGTTTGGGTTCTTTAATTTTTTTTTTTTAATTATTTAAGTTGAGGACGTTGATGCGTTTATAGATTTTTGGTTTGCTTACTATTTATTCGAGTTGCAGATCATTTGAAGCCAAGACATGCTTAGGGATACGTTGTCTCCACCCGACACGACACTTTTTTATACTCAATGGCTTGGTCTTAGCATCTTTGACCCTTTTGAAGTATTGACCACGAAGATTCAACACTTTGTATAAGGGTAGCACTATGCAAAGCTTGTGTTATACCAAGTCATAATGTGATCTTCAAAGTGGTTATAAGATATTACCTATATATTTTCAATGGAGTATTCAAAGTGACCTCTAAATATAATACTTACTAGTTACTTACTTGAACAAGAAAGGACATGTGGCATTCTTTAATTTGATGATTATCTCCTTCACGTAAATACATAGTTAAGATCTATGAATTCAAAGATTGATTATAAATAATGTAAGGAAGGAATTTCCTCGTTACCATCAAACTTAATTAGATGATCTAGCAAAAAAAGAAAAAAAAGAATGTGATTTTGAAAATCCATAAATAGGAGTATGTTCAAACTTCAAAGCTATACCATCTCACCCTTCTTAACCTGTAAATCATTGAGGTGCTTCTAATAATCATATCCAATGAAAATCCATAAAGTCTTGCCTTTCTTTATACCCTTATGCTTGATAAACTTTAATATCATTATCCATGCTGCAACCAGCCAATGTCTTGACCATCAACAACTCTTATTAACCCATTTGAAGGACAACCTTATATTCAACCCAGCCAGGTCCAAAAAATTGGTTCATTGGAATCAAAGTGGTGATTGCTGTCAATGGAATGGAGTAGCATGCAACAACAAGGGACATGTAGTTGGTCTTGACTTGAGTGAGGAATCCATTTCCGGAGGCCTAGACAATTCAAGTCTCTTCAACATGCAGTATTTGCTGAATTTGAATTTGGCTTTAAATGATTTCGGTTCTTTGATTCCCTTGGAGATTGTCAAGCTAGAGAATTTGAGGTATTTGAATTTGTCATTTGCTGGCTTTCAAGGGCAGATTCCAAGTGAGATTTCTCATCTAACAAAGCTGGTTACTCTTGATTTGTCTACATCATTTGCCTCACATCATACTCTAAAACTTGAGAGGCCAAATATGCAAATGCTTTTGCAGAACCTTACTGAAATCGCAGAACTGTATCTGGATGGTGTAAGGGTATCTGCTGAGGGAGAGGAGTGGTGTCATGCCTTGTATTCACTGCAAAAACTACAAGTTCTGAGCATGTCATCATGTAATCTCTTAGGACCAATTGATTCTTCACTAGCAACTCTCAAGGCACTCTCAATCATTCGACTGAACCTGAATAATATCTCAAGCCCAGTGCCAAAATTCTTTGCAAACTTCTCCAATTTAAAGGTCATGGAGCTCAGAAGTTGCAGGTTGAGTGGTTGTTTTCCAAAGGATATCTTCCAAATACAAACACTGACTTTCCTTGACATTTCAGATAATCAGGATCTTCATGGTTTCTTGCCAAACTTCCTACAAGGTGTATCTCTTCAAACCATGAACTTTAGTAATACAATTTTCAATGGAATATTACCAGGTGCTATTTCCAATCTGAAGCAGTTGTCAACATTAGATCTATCTAACTGCCAATTCAATGGAACCCTCCCTACATCCATGTCAGAACTCACCCAACTTGTTCATTTGGATTTATCATACAATATGTTTACTGGTCCACTTCCATCTTTTCAGATGTCTAGGAATCTCAGATATTTATCTCTCTTGCAAAATAATTTGACAGGAGCCATTCCATCTTCCCATTTGGAGGGACTTGTAAATCTCCTCACTATTAATTTAGGTAATAACTCCCTCAATGGGAAAGTTCCTCCATCTCTTTTTACACTTCCATCTTTGCAAGAACTTACCCTTTCTCATAATAAATTTGATGGTCTATTGGATGAATTCCCAAATGCTTCTTCCTCCAAATTACAGTTGGTTGATTTGAGCAGCAATGAGTTACAAGGACGTATTCCTGTGTCTATCTTTCAACTCAAAGGAATTCGTTTCCTCCAACTTTCTGCAAATGATTTCAATGGCACCTCAAGGCTTGATATGTTTCGGAGGATGCAAAGTTTACATACATTAGGCCTCTCAAACAACCAATTGTCAGTTGATATAACTTTCAATGATGATCATGGCCTTTTACCCTTTCCCACTTTGAAATATCTATTGTTGGCTTCTTGCAAGTTGGGGGAATTCCCAGGTTTTTTGAGGAACCAATCCCAACTAAATGCTCTAGACCTGTCCAATAACCAAATTCATGGAACAATACCCAACTGGATCTGGAGATTTGACACTTTGGCTTATCTGAATCTTTCCAACAATTTTCTTACAAATTTGGAAGGACCCTTTGAAGATCTTAATTCAAATCTATATATTCTAGATCTTCATTCCAATCAACTTCAAGGATCAACTCCTATTTTCACAAAATATGCTGTCCATTTAGATTTCTCAAGCAACAGGTTCAACATTACCCCACCCAACATGGATAAGTATATCCCTTCCGTATTTTTCTTCTCCCTTTCAAATAACAGCTTACAAGGGAATATCCATGAATCCTTTTGTAAATTTTCAACTCTCCGATTGCTTGATCTTTCCCATAATAGCTTCAGTGGCTCCATTCCCAAGTGTTTGACAAGAATGAATAGTACACTCAGGGTACTAAATCTTGCTGGAAACAAACTCACTGGCTATATTTCTGATACAATTTCAAGTTCATGTAATTTAAGGTTCCTTGACCTCAATGAAAATCTTTTGGGTGGCGTCATCCCAATATCTCTAGCCAACTGCCAGAGGCTACAAGTCTTAAACCTTGGAAACAATCTGTTTAGTGATAGATTTCCATGCTTCTTGGGTAACATTTCTACCTTGAGAGTGTTGATTTTAAGGTCAAACAGACTCCATGGTCCCATTGCATGTGGAAATAGCACTGGTAATTGGGAGATGCTTCATATTGTTGATCTAGCCTCCAATAATTTAACAGGTACACTACCTGGATCACTCTTGACAAGCTGGACAAAAATGATAGGTTGTGGAGATGAATCCCATGAAAAATATGGGGCATTATTTTTTGAAATGTTTGATAATCTTGATATTTTGCGTTATAGTAACTTGTTCTTGGCTATCAACATAGATCTTGTGAAAAGATTAGGGGAATTATTAGCATCTGAACCTTATACTGTGGCTGACCACATATTCAGTTATTATATCACTGCTAATGAATTTGGTGGTCGCTACTTGGATTCAGTTATAGTTGTGAACAAAGGTTTGCAAATGAAGTTGATTCAAATTCCCACTATCTTCACTTCGTTGGATCTCTCCTTCAACCATTTTAAAGGTCCAATACCAGAGGAGCTTGTGAATTTGAGAGCACTGAATGTTCTTAACTTGTCACATAATGCTTTCTCAAGCCATATACCATCATCTTTTGGAAACTTGAAGCATCTTGAATCCTTGGACCTTTCAAACAACAATTTGAGTGGAGAAATCCCCGCTGAGTTTGCAAGTTTAACTTTTCTTGCATACTTGAATCTGTCCTTTAATCATTTGGTGGGGAAAATCCCAAATGGTGCTCAAATGGAAACATTTGATGCAAGTTCCTTTGAAGGCAATGAAGGATTATGTGGAACTCAAATAAAAGCTTGCAGCCATGATGGAATGGTAGTGAATGGGCCTTCACCTCCCACACCAACACATGAAAAGCATAGTTCAATTGAATGGAATTTTTTAAGTGTTGAGTTGGGATTCATTTTTGGAATTGGAATGATCATCTTTCCCCTTATTTTCTTAAAGAAATGGAGGGTTTTGTATTGGAAGCATGTGGATGACTTGCTTTACAAGGTTGTGTCTAAGCTTGATTTTGTTTATGAACAACATAGAGGACAAAAGTACAGAACTCTAAGGTGGATGGCCTAGCTGGTCTTGTGTTGGGTTTTGCGTTTTCTTCTTATTTTTCTGTTTTAGTTTGTTGAGTTTATGAACAGCTATATGCATGTGCTATTGTAAACAAAAGAAAGCTAAAAATTCAAAAGCTGCTTGCATTTAAGGAAGGAAATTAAATAATTGTTGTGCCTACTCCGTTGAATGTAATTTATGATACTACAATGTCCTCTTGTCCTGGTCTTGTGAAGTCGCTTTCATACACCCCTCTGTTCCTCCTGTTTTTTTATTTTTTTTTATTTTAAAGAAACTTAATTTTTATTAAATGGGAGTAACAATTGACCGTCACCTAATCAAGAATCAAGATGTTCGATATGCAAAGAATAATACGGTACCGAAATAATTAAGGCAAAAATATTTCTTCGGTCATTAGAGATAAAATTATTTGAGCTTAAAACGACATCGTTTTACATTATAAAATTAAAAAATTATAATGATAAAAACTAATATAACCTTGTAATATATTAGAATTACAAAAATACCTTGATTTTTGTTCCAAAATAACATGTATTGAGCTCACCGGAAATAATTTGTCTCTATTAATTGAAGAAATCCTTTTCCCTTTTAATTATTATAAGAAATTTTGTAACGTAAAATATTTTCTATCTCATTTTTTGCATAATGACTTTTTATTCTTTGGTCACCATTCTGAAGAAATATATATATATATATATATATATATATATATATATATATATATATATATATATATGGGGAGAGATCTTTTGACTCTAGGGTAAGACTTACAACTCTTACTCCTCATCTCAACCGTTGATTTTCGTCCATCTAACGGTTATCTGTAACAATTAATTAATTATTTATTTCAAATAAATAATAAAAGTTAGATGGACGGAAATCAACGGTTGAGATGGAGAGTAAGAGTTGTAAGTCTTACTCTAGAGTCAAAAGATTCATCCCCTATATATATATATATATATATATAGGCTTATCGTTTCTCAAGTTGTCGGAGATAATTTTATCTCTGGCTAATAAATCATAACCGTACAAAGATGGATCAATGGTAATGAAGGAAGAGAGAGAAATATGGAATCCTAACCATTCAAAGGTGAATCAATTAATATAAGAAAATAAATAAACAAAACGACGTAGTTTTAGGGTGGCCGGAGATAAACTTATCTCAAGTTGCCGGAGAAATATTTTTCCATATATATATATATATATATATATATATATATATATATATATATATATATATATGTCAGGATCATTTTACACTAGTGTAAGTTATACTCTTAATCTTATCTGTTAATCTCACTTATATTTAAGGGCTCAAATTTTTTAGCAATGTGAGTCATTGGATACAAGTGGATCAATGGTCTGGATTGAGTGTAAGACTTTTAACTCTTATACCGGTATAAGAATATCCTTCCCATATATATATATATATATATATATATTTATATATATATATATCCGAGGCAGGATCCTTTGACACCCCATTTGAAAACTATTAGATCAAAAAAGATCACCGGTGTCAAAGGATCATGCATCCAATGATGCACTGACACCGACACGCGACACGGGATACGACACGACACGACACGTCGACACGTTAATTTTAAAAAATGTTAGATTTTGACACGTTAGGACACGTTTTGATATTAAATAATATTTTTAATATACATAATATAATTTATATTTAATACATGTTGCAATTCATAATAAGTCACATAATTAATTTAATATTTGAATTTTATAATATAAATCAAAAGACAAATTTTTATCCCTTGAAACTTAAAATCAATGTGGCATTGTTTTTTGGATATTTAGTTTGTATAGTTTGTAAATTAATGTTTGGGACTAAATGGCTGGTGTACATATAACTAAGTATGTGCAGCTACTTTGTAGACCTCTTGATTACATTTCCTCGAGCCTTGCTTTTGATTTGACATCACTTTTTTTATTTTCATGCGTTTCTTACATCCAGTGGATGAGGATAAGGCTAATAAAAAAAATGTACCAACTTAGTTTTCTTCCTTCGTTTTGTGGTTTTCTTTCTTTCATTTCTTCTGTTCCTTCGTTCAGTTTGGAGGTTGATGATGGTGGTGCCATGCGACTCTTCGTTATTTGATGTTTTGAAGAGGGCGAAGGTGTATGAGGAGCGGTGCCACAACGTCACCGTCGTCTTCATCGTCGATCAGAAAGAACAATGATGTGTCGTTGGAGAGATTAATGATGGATGATGAAAGCGCAGAGCTTCTTCTCCTTAGTCCACAGATTTTAATTTTTTTAAAAATTCAAAAATTTTACGTTTTTATCCTTTGACCGTGTCGGACACGGTCAAAGTCGCGTGTCCACATAGTCAACGTGTCCTAAAATATTGACTACGTGTCGGACGCGTGTCGAAACGTGTCGGAGCGTGTCGGACCGACACGCATTTTTTCAAAAAAATAACGTGTCGGTGTATCACAGCCTGCATCTACATATATATACACACTTCTGGCTGCAAAATAGTTTTGAGAATAATTTAAAAAAGTGTTTGATAACACACATTCTATAATATGTGTATCTATAAAATGATATAAAGTTATATTCTTTAAAATAACAAATATTTTTCTCTTCTACAATATGTGTATTTATAAAGGGTTTCATTTTTCTAATGTTACATGAGAGAGTCATCTGCAGCAAAAAAAAATAACTATGTACTCCCAGAAGTAAATAGTTATAATCGAAAAAATATTTTTTCTTTCTCTGCTACGTCATCTGACAATTCTGAAGAGAGATAAATTTTTTACAATTTTAAAAATATAACTATATACTTCCGGAAATATATAATTATATTTTTAAAGCTGGAGATAAATTCCTTCAAGCAAAAGAAGAAAATGATTCCCTATTTTATAAACGGAGAAAGTTTGCTTTATTTTAATTTCCAAATGGTATAACAATTCTGCATGTGTATATTTAATAAATAATGTGTCTTGAAAACAAAGAAACGATAATTTTTTCTTTTCAATTTTGTTACCGAGTTTTCTGTTTATTTTCTAGAACAAAATATAAGTTAATTTTGTTTAACACAATTTTTAACTATCTCTATTCTAAAGAAGAAAAACGAAATACATATTCTAACCTTTCAAAATTCCCACTACTAGAAAATGCATAAACAACGACGCGCTTTTGCGATGGAATTTGCGGCCAAATGAAAATTGCAATGGGAATGGGGCCAAATCCCTGTCATCAAAAAATGGTCGTAAATATCGTCTCATTTCTATCCCAAATTGTGATAGAAACATTTTTCAACACAAAGATAAATCATTCGCAACAGGTTAGTGTGACAGATATTTTTACAACAAGTACTCAGTCGCAAATCTGTGGAGGAAAAATTGTGACGGAAGTTGGAGTCAACCCGTCGCAGTTTTCAAAGGATTATGTGATGGTAATTTTGAGAATGATTTGCAACGAATTGCGACAATTTTCTAGGCGCAAGTTGTGATGGAATTATATTTTGTTGCGACTTCGCCAAGTGCATTGGTCGTAAAAGTAATAAAAGTGTACTGAGTACGAGATCGTTCCCACAAGAATTAGTTTTCAAGCACTAGTTCGCTAATAACGATTTAGTTGGACAATCGAATTTGAGATGAGAATAAAGAAAATCAAGAACATGCAATTCCAGAATTTAAAGCAAGCAAAGAAAAAAGAATTTGGTTTTGAAAATAATAAAAAAATGTACTTAAGGTTTCGATTTCCCCCAATATCTTTCTTATGTTATGAATTATACAATCAAATAACCGCCTTTAATATAATGACAATCGATTCCTCTAAAGTAATTAAGGTTCAATCCCTTGTTACCTTAATTCTATGTGATCTTGAAAGAATCCTAGTTTTCCGATTGTTCCCTAAGAAAACATACATTAACAACGAGAATATAAAGATTGCATAATTACCTTATGTGTATCTCTAGATCACGAGGATTATGATGAATTTATCAAATCAGGGTTTATGCACCAACATCACTATTGTCATACAATTCTCCTAAATTAATTTACAAGGAGCAAACTCATAGAAAACATTAAACATAGATAAATTCATTCAATTATAAAAAGAAAAATTATAGAGATAATTTAAGGGTTTAGTGTTTGTCATTTTAAATGACATAAGTTATGTCATTTTAGGAGAGAGATAGTGTAACACCCTGTATATATCCGGTAATGTTATCATACTATCGTATTAAGCAGCGCTTAATTAAAAATGCGGAATATCTTTTTCTTTTCAATTATGATGTCATTATCATTACCAACTTGCTTATTAATCAATTAATAAAACATTGTCTGTATATAATTGCAATAAAACAGCGATCTGAAATACCTCATAACATAGATAATAAAAGTGTGGCTCTAGTCACGGAACTACAACAACGTAGACCAGACCATCTAACAGTTTATACAACTCCAAACTAAAAGTACTAACATAAAGTGTCATGGACAATCCCCATGCTCACTCAAATAAGGCAACATGCCCAACATCAGTCTCAACAACAACATAATCATAAATAGCGGAAAACATAAACAGCATCCAAATCCAGTCATGGCAGCAATACAACATAATATCATCAACTAAGCTCTGGCCTCCTGCCGCCAGAGGCATCAGTCACCATATTACCGGAACCTGAAATAAGCATTCCCCAAACGTGGGGTGAGATCTCTAAACAAGAAATCTCAGTAAGACAAGGGGTCCTCAAGGATCTTCTACCCCAAGCTCACTTACATGTGCAATATAAGTTTAAAAGCAGTTCATCAATATCATTTCTAAAACAGTGCAATGCAGCAGATAATCATGTCATGTGTGTCAATTCTATTCTACTGGCCAGAGAAATGCAGGATTTACATACGCCAAATACCCACACTAATGCAAGACGCTACTTGCATTCACCTCGGATCACCATCTCGTATGACGCCACATACTCAGGTTTACCGTCAAGATGAAACAACACATGCATATTAAAAGCCATTACACATAAAGCTCAACAGCATTTCAAATATCCAAAGCATGTAACACAGCATGCATACAACCATACCCCCATGGGACATGGTGGAACCACAAGATGGCTAAACCGAGGACACGAAAGCTTACCTTGCAAGCTAACACCCAAGGCCAAGAGTCCACAGCTCAAAGTCCAAACACAGCAGATTCACAATCTGTTATGGACCAATACTATATCAATAATAATGCACCACAAGCATACAACTTAAAAACAACGTATTTCCTTACGTTTTACGTCTTAAGGCTCCATACCAAGCCATAAGCCCTTAATCATACGATTCTGACTTAGTTCATTAATTACAGAAGTTCAACTTCATCAATCTAGGGTCCACAAACCCCCAATAGCCTACTGTACACACAGCACTGCTACTGTTCTACGAAATCCCAGAATATCTGAATATTCCTCAGGACCATATCCGGATATGCTATATCCGGATATTTCATTGTACATATCCAGATATACAATATCCGGATATCCAGATTCCCATATCTGGATATCTAATATCCGGATGCCCAAATCCCCTATCCGGATATCACATATCCGGATATTTTTTGGGGAGATATCTGGATATTTCACGACAGAATGCAGAAACTGCATTTCGTGAAGATATCCTTCCAAGGTTGGGTTTTTACCGATTTTAAATGCCTAAACATGCATTTCTAGGTGTGTTTTACCAACCTCAACATTAAGTTAACATCTTTTAACCTTTACATGCATCAAGGTTCCATTTTTAAGCTCAAAGACTCAAGATCAAAGGTGATGAAGCTTACCAAAGCTCAAACTCAGAAAAAGGGTGCTCTTGGAGCTCACACAACAGCTCCAAGGTTCTGTCTCTCACTGTACACGAAAATACCACCCAAGCAAGGATCTTTCTTCACAAAGAAGGCTTCTTGCACCTTAAAATACCAAGACCAAGGCTCACACAACCCACCAAGTAAGTCAGCCCCCCCTTAAACAACCCAACAGTGGCTGAACAACAAGAACACAGCCCCCTCCCACTCTCACAAGGATCCTACTCACAAGCACCAAGTGTTTAGTGAAGAGAAATGGAAGGAAAAGGACTCACAAGGCTCACAAAATGGTGGAGAAGCCAAGGAATAGAGCAAGGAGAAACTGGTTAGCCTCCAAGTCACGTAGCAAATGAGTGGCACCTAGGGTTGAGTGTCAACTAAGGCTTATATAGTCACTTAACCAATTAACACACAATATTAACTTTAATTGCTACGCTTAGCATTTTAATCCCAAATTTTGGAATCTGAAACTACACATTTTTCCAAGAATTATCATATTTTTCTTATAATTTTCTGAGCACTTTTCTGGTACGCGCTTTTCAAAGCCAGTACCGGTTTCTAGTACCACTTCTCATTATTTGGACTTGAAACTCGTTTTACAAGTCCTACATATCATTCTAGTAATTATCATGCACTTATTATAATTTTCCGAGATACTTTTTCGGTACGCATTTATACCGACTAGCAGAACCAGTATCTGCACTTTTCTTCCGAAAAGCGACTTTCAACATTATTACCCACTTACCATAATTATTAAAGCCTCATAATAATTATTTAGGGTCAATTATGGAATCATTTCTTATTTTCTCATAATTTATTAATTAAATTCCTTAATTAACGGTGCGGGTTCTTACAGATAGACACAGAAAAACGGAAATCATGGAAGAGAGAAAGTGGGTGTTTTTTTTTAATTTAAAATTCAAATTTTATGTATCTGTATCTCTCTTAAAATGACATAACTTTCTGTCATTTAAAATGACAAACACTTTTCCCATAATTTAATCCATAAACATAATAATTCAATTGGGTTCCATCTATCCTTAACTACATAAAAATCTAGCTTAATATAGCGAAATCAAAGACAATAGAAAGTAAAGAAAATCCCTCAAACTCCATTGGTGTGATGGCGCGAAGAATCCTCAAAACCCCTAGCTTGTTCTTGAATTCAAACCGCTCCCGATGCTTCAAAGCATGAAAAACGTGTTTCTCTCTCCAAAGTAGGATTTGCTCTTCTCCATTGTTCAAAAGCTGTTCTTTAGCTCACCTTTTTATAGTGATCAAACTATATATTTTAGTTTCTCATAATATCTTCAATAGAATCTTTACTATAATCTCCAATCATATCTTTAATCAAATCTTTAATCAAATCTTTAAAATCTTCTCTTTTATATTAAAGGAGTCAATTTCCTTAAAAATATTCAAGAGAATCTTCAATAAGATCTTCAATCAATTATATGATTCAGAAATTCAAAACAAATCCACTTGAGCTCTCTAATTTAGCTTTTTATTGAGCTGAAAATTACTGCAAAATATAAGAATTTTTATGAGAATATTACTAAGAATAAAATAACACTTTAATTATAATTCTATAACTTTTAATTATTTTTAAATCAATTTAATGCTCATATTAACCCTTAATACATAATAAATTGGAGACTTATCAAACAATTCTCAAATTTGCACATTGTTGTCCTCAGCAATCAACTAGAATAAAACTAAGGAAATAGGGACTAGGAATCTTCAAGTAGATAAATTTTCAACAGGAAAAATCAATTAGCAGTAAGATCAAAGAGTATTTAGACTTGGTCTTGAAATAAAATAATATATCAATTCAAGCAAGATTCACAATCCATCAGTCATATAATTGTAACAAGACTTCATCAGATAAAGAATAAAAATATTAAGCTAAAACATCCCTCACTAGGATTTTCAATTCATTCGAACTCAACTGTTTGAGGGATTGTGTTTCACTCATTCTTCACTGAATCAATACTACCATAGGTTTGCTCATATTCTCACTCTCCACAGTCTTAATGATATATAAAGCAGATCAAAAGATCTTCATTAAGGTTGTAACTTGGCCTAGCTAAAAGGAAGGAAATTTTTTGGGGGAAGTGGCTCTAAGATTAAAGATCAGATTTGAAGAGGAATAAATAAAATTGCAAACAATTATTCTTCTTCTTCCACTCTTACGCATTTACACTTTTCACCATTTTCTTTTTCTCTTTTTCAACGCATTTATACTTTTTCAAGGCTCTAAGATTAAAGATCAGATTTGAAGAGGAATAAATAAAATTGCAAACAATTATTCTTCTTCTTCCACTCTTACGCATTTACACTTTTCACCATTTTCTTTTTCTCTTTTTCAAGGCATTTTTATTTCTCTTTGAGGAGTGTTTGGTATGAGTATTTGGTATGGAATGATGGGAAAATTGGGTAGAGAATATTTATTTACCATGTTTGGTATGAGTATTGTAAACAAAATGCCAGCAAATTTTTTTACCCAGTATTTATTTTTTGAACTAAGCAAAGGCAAATTTTTGTCTCACTTAATCTTTGGTATTTTTTTTCCTTGATCTTGGATTCTCAAAAGGTACATTTGATTCATTTTTACCCAAAAAAAAGCAACATTTGATGATGGCATATTCAAAAAATTAGGGGTATTTTGATATTTTCATTCACATTTCTATCAATATTTTACCATCAACTAAACATAGCATTAGTAAAATTAATCCAATTTTCCTTGCAAAATTTTAGCCAACCAAACACTTTTTTGTAACTTACCTTGGATAAAAAAATTTCTACCAAATTCCTAACAATCTTTTTTTCTCGGTTAAAAAAATATCTCTCATACCAAACGTCCCCGAAAGGTTTCTCTTTCTTTTTCAATTTTTCTTTCAGATTTGATTTTCTTTTCCCTTCTCAAGTATTCTCAATCCTTTCATTTTTCTTTTTTTTCTAACCAACTCATTGTCCTTGACTTTTGCCCTTTTTCACCTGTATTTTAAATATATTTCAACATTTAAAATGTAACAATTAATATCAATTCCTTAATCCAAATCTGAAATTCAATCTAAATTAAGGCAATGATGTGTATGTGAAGTGGCTATTTACATATAAATTTTTAAATAATAAACAGGCCTAGGTTCAAAAGGACTCAAACAAAGGTATAACATACACAAAGGTTGGCTATTTGGCTATCTAGTTAACAAAAAGAACATGTCTCTATTATTTCAACAATATAAATCATAGACCATCTCAATCAAGAAACAAAACAAGTTCTAGAGTATCTCATACAACGAAGTGCACACCGAAAAAATTAGTATCTCACACAATGAAGTGCACATCAAATAAATTCTTTTTGTATAAGCTCAAAACCTCACAACTATAGGTATTCATTTAACTTCTTAATCTTCATCTCAATCAACCTCATTACTTTTTTCCAAACATCAGATAAATTATGAAAATTACTTAATGCATTTAAAAAATTCCGTAAAGGGACATTTGTTACCGGGTTTTTTTTTCGTTCCCCGGGAAAGCATGCTTAGAGAAATACCAAACCCATGATTGGTAAAGCAAAAAAGAAAAAATTGCAGACCACAAACGTTTCCCGAAAAACCATGTCATGTGAAATTTGTTGTGCTTTATGCAGAAGTGAAATTCCATAGATTGGATGGAACCTTTTGTTGCTCGGGGAAGTAGAAATTGAGTCGCGAATTTATAGACAAAATTAACGGCTTTTTGACCCTTTTGCCCCTAATTAAATAATTAATAACCAATTTGCCCCTCCCCCAGAACTATCCACCATCCTGCCCCCATTTAGTCGATTAAGTTGCACTTTTAATCGACTAAATGGGCTAAACTCAGAAATAATGAAACGCGAATTTTAGTCGACTAAAAACTCACCTTAATCGACTACATTGTTTGCACTTTTAGTCGACTAAGCACATTATTTAGTCGACTAAATGTCGCAGATCAGGTTTTTTAAAAACCCCCCCATTTCGCAAATGGGGTTATTTTCAAACCCTAATCGACTAAATCGCTCTATTCCGTCCCCTCTCTCTAACCAAGTCCGAATCTCAACCCTTGAAGGTGCGATTGAAGCTTCCTTGGTTCACACTTGCGAAATCGACATTTAGGTAACGTATTCTGACTTGCATTTGGTTTTAAGTTTAGTTTTTTTTTTTCTCCATGCATTTGATTTCTGTTTGCGGTTTTGTGGATTTAGGTTAGGGGTATGGTGCTAAGTTTGTTGTGAGGGTGAGGGTGAGGGTTGATGTGGTGCCTTAGGCTTAGGGTTAGGGTTATGTTAGGGTTAGGGTTATGGTTAGGGTTTATGTTGCTGTTTTGTTTGGGTTGTAGTGTTAGGGCAAGGAATGGGTTTTTGTGTTCTGTTTTAGGGTTAGGGTTAGGGTTAGGGTTAGGGTTTCTGTTTTAGGGTTAGGGTTAGGGTTTCTGATTTCTGTTTTATTTTAGGATTAGGTTTTGTTTTTTATATTGAATTTTAAATTTTTTGATATTGTTATTGTTCATTGATTTTTGTTTCCACTTGCATTGTAGGTACAGTTGTTCCCATGGCTGGCCGTAGAAGATCGTCTAGCACTGGAAATGAGAGACGACAGAAGCTACGACAAGACCGTCCTTCTTCGTCAAGGCCACAAGAGGAAGACCCCGCTGCTGTCGACCTCCCATTCGGATACTTGTTCGAGAATGACCCGGTTGTTCATGAATCTTTTGTCCGTGACTTTTTTAACCGACCGATTTGTGGGGCCAAATCACTTGATACAGCCTTTTTTGAACAAGAAGGTTTTAACATTGTGAGGTGGTTGGAGGAATCACATCTTAGGACCTTGGCTGAACTGTCGTGTTCATATTCTGAGCTGCATGTACGGGCCTTCTACCATAACCTCAGCTACCATCAGGGTGAGCTGAGGTCTAGGGTCTGCGGGGTGGACATCATCATGACGGCTCCGGTATGGTTGGAGTTACTGGGGTATGACTTTGATTCTGCGCAGACTGTGGAATATGACGCAGACAGCGGGACCATACTTCCAGGATATACACGCGGTGATGCCGTGCAGGAGCAGAGGAGAGTCCGTGGGCATTACATTGCCTATACGGTGGGGTTGCTTACTGTGGAGTCCCGCATACTACACTATGTCATCACCCACATTCTGTTTCCGCGAGCGTTCAATCATTCCAGGGTGTTGGAGCATGACATTCCCATCATGTGGGCTATCCGACATGGTACTTCGGTGAACTGGAGGCACTACATTTGTTGGATGATGTATAAGGCCAAACACAAGGGTGCACTTCCATTTGCTTGCCTTGTTCAGAGGATATTGGAGCATTTTGATGTTCCCATGGGTAATGTGACCTTGAAGAAGAACACATGGTATAATCATAAGTTTGGAAAACGTCTACTGGAGCAGTGCAAGATGACAAAGAACCCCCAAACAGGAGTGTGGCAGTTCACAGGTGCAGCTAATGTTGAGGTTCCTGATGTTGCTCCAGTAGTAGACATGGTTGAGCCCGAGGTGGAGGATGATGATGACGATGATGATGAGGGTGACCAGCAGGAGATAGCTGAGCCTGAGGGTGGGTTTTCATTACGTGATGTCATGAAGGGCATAAACGCCACGCTGAAGAAAATAGGAAAAATGGCGCTGAAACACAAAAAATGGAGGAAAAGTCACGTGCAGAAGGGAAATGAAAGATTTAGACATATACAGGGACGGTTCAAGGGTGTTGAAGATAGGCTTGCTCGTCTAGAGCTTGGACGAGGACAGCAGATTGAGGATGTTGCAGGGCAGGGGGCTGATGTGTCAGATGAGGATGACGAGGAGACGGCGTCCGAGGAGGATGAGGATTAGATTTAGGGTTTATGTTTCTATTTTACGTTTGTAGTGTATGTTGTTATGTAATTGACTTCGGTCTTCCTATTTGACATTTGTAGTTTATGTAATATTATGGTTATGAAATGAACTATTTGATGTTCCCATCATGTTGTGAACCGTTTACGTAATTATTGCTGTTTTCTTGTTTACCAAATGAAGGAACAAATATCTTTTACCTTCTTGTTTTCAATTTGTGTCTAATCACAGTCCAACGGGTCTAAAATGTCCAATGAAATTCAGAACAGGTGACCTTAACAGAGTTAAAAGAAGAACACAAGTTTCGGATACCCTAACCCAAGATTTATGCAGTACATGTACATTCGTGGTTTATAACCTGTACAATACTATTTTGTACCTGAAAGTGTGTTCCCCAAGTCATTATATGCGTGTACATTGATATTCGATCGGTTTCGTGCCAAAAAAATGCGTGCAAAACAGAATGGGGTGTCAAAACCAGTTATTTAGTCGAGCAACCTGTACTGGTTTAGTCGACTACACAGTTTAGTCGACTAAACCAGTACAGGTTGCTCGACTAAATAACTGGTTTTGACACCCTATTCTGTTTTGCACGTATTTTTTTGGCACGGTACCGATCGAATATCAATGTACATGCATATAATGACTTGGGGAACACACTTTCAGGTACAAAATAGTATTGTACAGGATTCGTATGCGATTGGGTACGTATTACCCCAAATCGTTTGTTTACGCTCCCCGAAACTTGGTGAGTTCACAATTAGATTTTAGGGGTTAAGGTTCGGATTTGGGGGAAACAATTGAGAAATAAAGAAAAATGACAATGATTTCACAATTACTATGCCTTAGAGGTGGTGGGATGAAATGGAAGGGTGATTGGAAGGTTCACAGCTGATAAACAAGAGAAAGTGACCAAGAGAGGAGTTTTGATTTCGAATATAATGAAAATGAGACCAAGAGAGGTCTGGATATAGGGTTTTTCGCGATCTTTAGTCGACTAAATAATGTGCTTAGTCGACTAAAAGTGCAAACAATGTAGTCGATTAAGGTGAGTTTTTAGTCGACTAAAATTCGCGTTTCATTATTTCTGAGTTTAGCCCATTTAGTCGATTAAAAGTGCAACTTAATCGACTAAATGGGGGCAGGATGGTGGATAGTTCTGGAAGAGGGGCAAATTGGTTATTAATTATTTAATTAGGGGCAAAAGGGTCAAAAAGCCCGAAATTAACCTTAATGAAAACAATATGTCGACCAAATACAAGTTTAAAGTGGGGTTATTTTCGTAAAATAATCTCACGTTTCCATTAATATTCTACAACCAACCAAACACACGCTCGATAAAATTAATCATAAATTCCCGAGAAAATTTTAGCATACCAAATATCTTTTACTAATATTTCAGACCAAATATATTTCACACTACATTTCAATAATAATTATTTTTCAAGTTTAAAAAATTTTCTCCTCACCCAAAACCACACCTGTATCATTATACTCTTTCTCAATTTACTTAACAACTTCCATTTCAGTGTCCCTCCATTTCGTCAAAGCTCCATTTCAGTGTCTCTCTATTTCCTCAGAGCTTCTCTCCTCCATTTCCTCAGAGCTAACCATTTCCCTCAAGACCGTCTCTCCTCCATTTCCTCTCGCATATCTCCCTCTCCTAGGTCTCCTCCGTCGACAACTTCGCTCAATCGGCGGCCATTTTACTTGACGCTCAACCGGCAGCGACTATTGTGCTCAACCGTCCCTCTCCCTCAATCGGCAACTATTCGTTTTCTCCTTCCAACACTGTTCGTTCTCAACATGCACTGTTCAAAAACCCCCTTCAAACACTGTCACTGTGCATTGGTCTTCGTCTTCCTTCTCCCCTCCCAATTTTGGTAATTTTATTTTCTTGTTGTTGGACGGTTGTCTCTGTGTGATGTTTGTCTAATTTTATTTTATTTTATTTTTGTTAGCTTGAAGAGGACTTTCGAGAGAAGTAAATACCCGAAAAGGACTTTCATTCTCCCCTCCTTTTTTTTTGTTGTTGACGAAGGTAAGATGAATCTTTCATTCTCTGTTGTGATTTTAGCAATTTTTGGAAATGTGACCGTTTCTATTGTTTAGAGACTGCATATTATAAAGATTCCTTCTTGGCATTTGGGTATGTCTAAGTCTGAAAAAAAAAAAAAAAAATTAACAATTTTCTCTACTTTGGTCCCTTATAAAAAAAAGTTAATTTTTGCTTTCTCTGCAATTTCAATTCTTTAAAAATATGATCCCTCCAAAATTTAACGAAGATCCAATTTAGTCTTTAAAAAAAGGTTTGGTGTTTGTCATTTTAAATGACATAAGTTATGTCATTTTAGGAGAGAGATAGACACAGAAAAACAGAAATCATGGGAGAGAGAAAGTGAGTGATTTTTTTTAATTTAAAATTCAAATTTTCTGTGTCTGTATCTCTCTTAAAAGACATAATTTTCTATCATTTAAAACGACAAACACTTTTCTTTAAAAAAATACTAATATTAATTTTTTTTTGTAACAGACAAAAGTGAGAAACCGTATTTTTTTTTGTTAGGAACACAAGAAGAATTTTACTCTAAAGGTAGCTTAGGAACACAAAAAAACCGTATTTTTGCTTCCTCTACTATTATTATGATTGGACCAACTAGAGGACTAAAGGTAGCTTAGCATTCTATCCAATTTATTGGAAAACAAAACCCCTCTTGCCCTTAAGGTAGTGTTTGGTTGGGGAGAAATTTTTTAATACTAGGGAAATATAAATACTAGGGATCTCGAGGAAAAATGAGTTAGATAGAAAAGTTGTAAAAAAGTTGTTTGGTTGGGCAAAATTTTACCAAGAAAATTGAATTAAATTTCTGAATGTGTGTTTGGTTGAAGATAAAATATTGATGGGAAAATTTAATGAAATTTACAAAAATATCCTCGAAAAAACACCTCCGTGTTATACTGTTCAGAACCTATTTTTTTTTCTTACGCAGTAAACTGAAGCAGGGGTAAACTTGACCAACATTTCATCACCTTTTTCATTTATCCGATTTTGAACAACAATTCCACATCTTCAAAAGGATTCTGAACAGTGCATTTCTCCAGTTTTTGGTCCTCTTTCTCGTTTCCTAGCTAAGTGAGTTAGATGGGAAAATCTATTGAAAATCCCCAACCAAACATGGTGAAGACAGATACCCACATACATTTACCCATCAAATTTTTTACTTCTCCCCAACCAAACACCACCTAAGAGATTTGAACTTTCGATCCCAGTCCACCACTGTCTTATTATTGTTGTATGATCTATTTGAGATGATATGTTGAGCCTTTTTTTTTTTTTTTATCATGAATTGTTATTCAGATTTCCAATGTTGTGAATGATGGATGATATATAGATTTTAAGTCGGCATAAGTATGAGTAAAGTATTCAACATTGGGAAACATGGCATTCATTATGTATTGTTTACCACAATGACGATATGGTGAGACTGGGAAATGGTTTCTTTTATACTGAATTGAACTCATACACTCATTGCAAGTCAATCTTTTTCAACCATGACGCCAATTGTTATTGTTGTTTTGCTTTGTTGAATGCCAATTAACGCTGCCTTGTGCATATTTCAATTGATAAAATTTTACGTTATTTAGTATCTCAAGTCAACGTTCATGTAGTCCATGGATGTTTAATGTAGTATCTGGAAATTGGCATTGGCCATATGTTTTATTATTTGGGATAAGTTATTTTATCTACTTTTTTTTATGTCTACCACTCTTTAACACTGTTAGTTAGATCAGAATATCGAAAAGAGAAAAAATGATAAATGTTAGTTGAGATTCTGATTTAACGGTTGGAGAGTAGTAAACAAGATAAACATGAAAAAAAGTAGATAGAATAATCTATCCTTATTTAGGGCATGTTTTGTGCATAGTATAGGACTCTGAAACACGGATACATGAATTTGGAGAAAAAAATGCGTGTCCGACACGTGTCGGACACGGACACGTTCGGACACGCGTCCAACACGCGGTCAACTTTTTGGGACATGTTGACTAGTGGGACACGCGAATTTGACCGAATCCGACACGCGGTTATGTGGACACATTTTGGCATTTTTTTTGTAAAAAAGAAATAAAATTAAAATAAAAAATATTTAATAAAAACCAAAATGTCTGGAACGGTGGAAGTGGAACCCTATCCTCTCTCGCGCTGAAACGATCCTCATCTTCTTCGTCGTCGGTCGCCGTCTACATCTCCAGTCGTTGGTCGTCGTCTACATCTCCGGTAATAATCAGAAACCAGTAAGTCTGTGTCCATTCTCTTTTGATTATTGTTGGCCTGCTTCAGTTAAATCCAATTATTGCAGTTAAGTCCTCTTGCAGATGAACACCTTCAACTGCATGATTGATTCCTTCCCTTTTAACAATCTGAAGACAACTTAGTTGTAGTAGAAGATTCATTATTTCAGCATCCCTGAACCCAACAAAATTTATGTGGTCACAAGCGTTTTTTTTTTTTTTTTAATTCTTAATATTAACTTAAGGGTTTAATTATTGGTTAAGTTTTAACACTCTTAGTTGCTGTTATTAGTTGAAAATTTGAATGTTACAAATTAGTTGTTTGGTAGAGATTGGTACATGTGAAAACTCTTGCTTCCATTGAGAGAGCGTGGACATTTGTTTTTGCTCGGGCATACTGTGAGAACTCAAAAAAAAAAAAAAAAAAAAGGGACCGGCGTGGGTAACATTCTTCATTTGTTTTTTGGGGGTTAAGTACTAAGTGCCTTTTTCATATCAAATTATGCCCTCAGATTGATCATCATAAACCTGTTTAGTTTAGAAGAAAAATAGACATCAATTAACAGATAGTCCCTAAAGCATAGTCTAATTTCTGTTTATAAATTAACCATATGGGACTTGTTAAGGGTACAGTTGTTCAGTTTGGAAAATAGTAATTGCCTTCTAATTGGTTGCCATTTAGAATCAGTCTACTGAGCATGTTGTTCATTCAAAAGGTACTTGCAAAAGTGCCATGAAGTTTGTTCATCTTAGTTGTACTTCTTCACATCTGTAGATAAATCTATTTCCCATAAATCTTTGTACCTCTGATTGTGATTAGTTAGTGTTGTTCAAATTGATCATATTAACTAAATAAGAAACTGAATGGAATTTCCAGTTGTATAGGAAACTAAAAAAAGCCATTAAACCATGATTGTATATATCTTCAGTCTGTGAAACACGGAAACGTGAATTTGGAGAAAAAATGTGTGTCCGACATATAATATGTGAATTTTTCTATTTTTCTACACTCTTGTGATGTTCTATTATTTTTTTTTAATATTTATGTTATTAAATTTGAATATTTGATTATTATATAAGTTATTATGAGTTGCTATATGTATTAAATGTAAATTATATTATATATATTAAAAATATTATTTAATATCAAAACGTGTCCCAACGTGTCGAAATTTAGCATTTTTTAAAATTAACGTGTCGTCGTGTCGTGTCGTCTCCTGTGTCCCGTGTCCGTATCCGTGCATCATAGGTATAGGATAAGGCCTGATTGTATAAGACCTGATTAAATTTTAATATTATCTAACGTTTGACAAGGTATTGTATAAAATAATATATTGTATAAGATAACATTATCTAGTATTTGGTAATGCATTGTATAATATTAAACAAGATAAAAATAAATATTTTTAATAAAAAATCTTTTAATAAAGAATTTATATAATTCTTCCAAAAATATCATATAATATTAATTTTTATAAAAATCTATTGATCATTGTGTCCAAAAAAATAAATTAATTTTTATAAAAATAAGAATATCCAATATTTTAAAAATTAATATATTGAAAAATTAATTTTTATTTTAATATATTAATATTAAAATAATATAATTCTTGAAAATTGCACTGGTCAACAATTTTAATACACCAACTTCTTATCAGGCCTAATCCCTCCTCCTTAGGTCGGATTAAGTTATACATCGTTTTGATGTATTAAGGAATTCTGCTGTATAAGCTTATACTATACGATGGTCACACCAAACAACTAAAAATGTCATAACGTATAGTATAAACTTATACTATCAGGCCATATACATCACACCAAATAGCCCTTATTTTATAGAATATATGTAGAATACTTTACAAGATGAACATATAGCCTTTTTGTAAGCATAAGAATATTTATTTATTGAGAAAAATGTTTATCCTTTTAAATGATATAATTTATGTCATTTTTCACAAAGAGGTGGAACTCAAATCTTTAATTTTTTTTGTCAATTATCTCTCCTCTTTTATGTATCTCTTTCTCTTTCTTAAAATAACATAATTTTACACCCTTTAAAATGACACACATTTTTTTCTTATTTATTTCAAGCTCAGTTATTATTGGTATCTTCTTTTTGAGAAGTTATTGTAGATCACAAACGCTAGTGTATTTTTTTTTTCAATTTGGGCTGATAATTAGTTTCATTTTAACAGTGTATTTTTTTCTTCTTTTTTCCCTTTTAATTTAGCATAGAAGCTTAGTGAGTTACTTAAATTAAAATAATAAAAGACATAATCGAGCATGTTAAAACTGGGAAATATAAAAAATAGTAAAAAAAATGATAATAAAAAAGGGGGAAACGAAAAAAGCAAGATTGGAAAAAATAATATATAAAAGACATTTTTTATTATCTTTTAGCTGGTTTAGATTTAAATTTTTTTTAATTGGCATGATGTGACTGTTGGATTTATTTTTATTTTCAAGATTATGGTTAATAATATCATATAAGATTGTGGATTAGTAATTTTTCTTTGAGAATTGAGATATTTAGTATCAATGTTATCTTTTGCACATGTAGGATATTCTGGTAGAATGTACATTGAAGAATATTTGCATTGGGTTTAGTTTGGTTGCTTGTAAATTGGGCCCCTCTTCAGCCTGCTACTTGTGCCTATCTAATGGGGTTTATTACCCATTGTTTTGGCCTTAGTTCTTAATAGATATTTTTATTTTGTAAGTTCTAAATTAATTAATTAGAAATAATTAATTTGCATATAATATAATTATTAGGGAAATAGATTTGAAAGTAAATAATAGAACAAACGAGTAATAATAATAAAAATATAAAAATTCAAAAAATTGAAACAAGAAAACTAAAGATAATCAATTGGAATGGAATAAAGTACGGAAAATAAAAATAGGTCAATAAAAAGATGCCTAACCCTAACATATTACCCTAACACATTAACCTTAACCCAAACCCTAACATATGACCTTAACCCCTAACCCTAATAATTACCCTAACCCAAGCCTTACATGCAAATCCTAAACCCTAACATGTAACCCTAACCCTAAGATGTAACCCTAACCCTAAGATGTAACGTGACACATTACCATAACACTAACCCTAACCCTAATAATTAACCTAACACAATCCCTACACCTAAAGTTTAAACCCAAACACATTACCCTAACCTAAAGACATAACCCTAACCTCTAACACTAACCCTAAAATATAACACATTACCCTAACCCTAAGACATAACCCTAAGGAAAGTTGAAGGACAATCTAATATTATGTATACTGTGATGGACACTAAAGGAAAGTTGAAGGACAATCTAAACGCAAGACTAGACACAACAGCTATTTTCAAACCTAGAGCGTCATATACATTGAACAAGGACCAGAAATTAGAATTGTTGCGCTGGGTTAAAGACTTAAACTCCCATATGGTTATGCATCGAAGTTGCCGGGATGTGTTGACATGAACGAGACAAAGTTATTCAGGATGAAGAGTCATGATTGTCATGTTTTCTTTCAGAGATTGTTGTTGTGGGCCTTCAAAGCATTGTCGAAGCATGTATGGAGTATCTTGACTGAATTGTCAATGTTCTTTAGAGACATTTGTGCTTCTCAGCTTAATGTTGAAAGGTTACGACATCTAGAGGCGAGCATGACAATAGTGCTATGCAAGTTGGAGATGGTATTTCCTCCTACTTTTTTTGACTCAATGTAATATTTTCCTGTTCACTTGGCCTATGAAGCAAGGGTTAGAGGTTTGCAACAATATAGATCGATGTATCTGTTCGAGGTAAGGTTCTTCTTCATACAGTTAATTGAGCCACATAAAGCTACAGTTTATAAGTTCTATATCTTATGCTTGTAGGTTTTTATGCACATTGAAGGACAAGATTTTGAATCAGAGGCTTGTTGAATGCTCTATCACTGAAGTGTATCTCATCGAAGAGACAAGTAAATTTGCATCATACTAATATCCCCCTGAATACATATCAAGATGGAGAGGAGTCCTTCGAAATGATGATGGTGATAATACGAGTGGTCAGATATCAATATTTAATTATGTAGGCCGAGTCATGGGAAGACAAAGGAAGTCAATTTTTGAAGGAAGAGATAACCAAGTAGCGGAGTGATACATCTAAACAATTGTTAAGAGGTCGCTCCATACATTAAGTGAGATTTTATTTTATTTTTTAATAAGATTTCAAATGTTGTGATAGTACATGGTTCAAGGGCTGTCATCAAAAATAAAAATGTTACAGTTACTTCTCCTAATGGATCTTATCGAGAAATCATTCATGGCCATAGTGGGATATCGATGAACGTTGGGTAATGTTGGTAATGTTGAGCTTCATCAGTCAAGGAGATATATAGTGGGATATCGATGAATGTTGGGTAATTAAACTATAAAAGGACAAACGACTAAAATATGGAAAAAAGAAAGAAAGAAAAAATCTCTTCCACCGCTAACGAAGAAGTTATTAATCCACATATTCACTTATTGGGAATTATTATTCTTATGTTGTAGGTGATAGGTATCTTATGTCATAGACTCAACATATGTGGGCCCCATTGATTTAAAAGAAAAAAGAAAAAAGGAAAAAGACAAGCACGGATATCGAAGGGTCAGTAGGAAAAATTCTCTATCTTATGCTACATGAGATTAACTTAACCCTCACTTATTATTATTGTATCTTTCACCATTAATTATGGAATGGTAACTATTCAAGTTTGATTATCATTTGAAGGGTGAAAATTCTTAAGTCTTTCAATGAATGTTAGGTAATCAAACATAAAAGGACAAACAACTAAAACGGCAAAAAAGAAAAAAAGAAAAATTCTCTTCCATCGTTGACGAAGAAGTAATTGTTCCACATAGTCACTTATTATTATTGTGTCTTTCACCATTAATTATGGAATGGTAACTATTTAAGTTTGATTACCATGTGAATGGTGAAAAGTCTCAAGTCTTGTCAATGAATGTTACGTAATTAAACAACAAAAGGACAAACGTCTAAAACAGGGAAGAAAAGAAAAAAGAAAAAAGAAAAAAATCTCTTCCACCATTGACGAAGAAGATATTATTCCACATAGTCACTTATTATTATTGTTAAGAATGGTACGGGGAGCCCAAAACCCTTTGTAAAGGATTCTTCCACCAATAGGCCAAAGGACAAACCGCAATAAGTAAACTGACATCATATCTCAACTCAAAATCTTAAGACTATAGAACTATGAGTCTATTGCACTTATATAGTCCTCACTTGGTCTATATCTAGCTAATATGAAACTTCACACCACTACTCACACATAAATATTTCCAACAATTATTGTATATTTCACCATTAATTATGGAATGGTAACTATTTAAGTTTGGTTATCATTTGAAGGGTTAAAAGTCTTAAGTCTTGTCAAAGAACATAAGGTAATTAAACTATAAAAAGACAAACGCAATCGAACGATGGTAGCTCAGTTAGTGCTAGAGAACTGAGCAGGTGAGTGTGAGAGCACGTATTCAATCCTCTTCAATATTGTCTTTGGAAGGGGTTTAAAGTCTTAATCCTGGGACCCGCCCCCGAATTGGACTAGTCGCGTAGCGATGAACCGATTGGAATTTCTTTAAAAAAATAAAAGGACAAACGACTAAAACGGGGAAAAAAGAAAGAAAGAAAAAATCTCTTCCACGAACGAAGAAGTTATTGTTCCACATAGTCACTTATTATTATTGTATCTTTCCCCATTAATTATGGAATGGTAACTATTTAAGTTTGATTACCATGTGAATGGTGAAAAGTCTAAAGTCTTGTCAATGAATGTTAGGTAATTAAACAATAAAAGGACAAACGTCTAAAACAAGGGGAAAAAAGAAAGAAGGAAAAAAATCTCTTCCGCCATTGACGAAGAAGATATTATTCCACATAGTCACTTATTATTATTGTTAAGAATGGTAAAAGGGAGCCCAAAACCCTTTGCAAAGGATTCTTCCACCAATAGGCCAAAGGACAAACCACAATAAGTAAACTGACATCATATCTCAACTCAAAACCTTAAGACTATAGAATTATGAGTCTATTGCACTTATATAGTCCTCACTTGGTCTATATCTAGCCAATATAGGACTTCACACCACTACTCACACGTAAATATTTCCAACAATTATTGTATATTTCACCATTAATTATGGAATGGTAACTATTTAAGTTTGATTATCATTTGAAGTAGGGGTGATAAACGAGTCAGGAGCCTTTCAGGGGCCTTTGGCTCTGCTCGTGAAGGCCTGAGCTTACATGCCTAATATTGGTTGTTGGAACCAGGCTTGGACTTGTATAAAAGCTCATTTAGTAAAAAGGCCTCAGGCTCTAATTTAAAAGCTCGGCTTTGGAGCCCTCAGGCTGGCCTAGTATATTAATTTTTACTTTTATTTATATTTTTATACTATTTATAATAACCCTCTCTCTCCTCTCAATCCAATTCACCCCTATTTTATTAGTTAAACAAACTTTTTGAATGATTTTGTTCTATATTATGTTGTTTGGATATACATTGAATTTATGAATATTTATGGAATTACTAGTGTTGTTGATTGTATATTCTGTTTGGATAAATTTTTGTTGTCTTATTCTTTTCTAACAGGCTAAATCAGGCTTTTACTTTTTGTAAATAAAGTAGGCCACCGGCCGATAATTATATTCGTAACAGCTAATAGGCTTGGTAAGACCGACACACTTAAACACAGGCTTAATATTTTAAGATCAAAGCTCGGCTCGGCTCGGCTCGGTCTGTTAACACCCCTAATTTGAAGGGTTAAAAGTCTTAAGTCTTGTCAAAGAACATAAGGTAATAAAACTATAAAATGACAAACGCAACCAAACGATGGTAGATCAGTTGGCGTCAGGGAACTGAGCAGATAGGTGTGAGAGCATGTATTCAATCCTCTCCAATACTGTCTTTGGAAGGGGTTTAAAGTCTTAATCTCGGGATCCGTCCCGAATTGGACTAGTCGCGAAGTGATAAACCGATTGAAATATCTTTAAAAAAATAAAAGGACAAACGACTAAAACGGGAAAAAAAGAAAGAAAGAAAAAATCTCTTATTGTTCCACATAATCACTTATTGTTATTATTGTATCTTTCCCCATTAATTATGGAATGGTAACTATTTAAGTTTGATTAACATGTGAATGGTGAAAAGTAAGTCTTGTCAATGAATGTTAGGTAATTAAACAATAAAAGGACAAACGTATAAAACAGGGGGGGAAAAGAAAGAAGGAAAAAATCTCTTCCACCATTGACGAAGATATTATTCCATATAGTCACTTATTATTATTGTATTTTTCTCCTTTAATTATGGAACGGTAACTATTTATGTTTGATCACCATTTGATAGGTGAAAAGCCTTAGGTCTTGTCAATGAATGGACAAACGTCTAAAACGGGTAAAGAAGAAAGAAAAAATCTCTTCCCCATCGAAGAAGTTATTGTTCCATATGAAATGATGTTATTCAAATAACTTGAGTATTTTAAGAAAAAATTACTGAAGGGGGGCCCGGGTGGTTTACCATAGTACGCAAACTGATCAACTTTTATTGGAATAAAAAATAGAATAATCATTGTACCAAAAAAAATAAAATAGAATAATCTAATTGCATTCATTTTAAATACTATCCCTTCTAATTTCATGTAAACGACCGAAGTAGAACGCGTAATATTTTTGTAGTTGTTCAGGATGAAGCTAAAATTCCATGTCTACCAATTCCTATAATAATTATTTCATAACTAGCTTCTATATAAAAACAATTCTTGAACTATTAGCTAAATCAGTATTAACTGATTGCGTTAGGATTTAGGCTGCGTTTGTATGGACTTTTTAATAAAGTCTTTTTTATCACTTCCTTATTTTAAAAGTACTTTCTATAAAAGTTATAGTTATTTAGATTTTTAAAAAGCAGGCATCCAAACAGACTTTTTTCGAAAAGGACTTTTTTTCCTTAAAAAAAGTAGCTTTTGAATAAAAAAAGTCCATTCAAACGGGCTCTTAATCTCTATGTTGCGTGCATATGAAAACCCTACACCATTGTTGATCAACAAAAAAGAGTTTGTAACTAATGAGTTAAATTATTAATGGGTAGGATATTGTAACAACCAATTAATTAAGGTTACTATCAATGTTATATCAATTAATTTCACCATTAAATCGATTATGTTTATCCAACGGTTATATTTATTTTCATCTTTGTATGGTTATGATTCTCCATATTTCATATTTGTATTTATTTCCACCTTTGTATAGTTATGATTTGTCATATTTAATACTTTCACATTAAATATGAGGAATCATAACCATAAAAAGATGGAAATAAATATAACCGTTGGATCAACATAATCGATCTAACGGTGAAATTTATTGATAGTAATATTGGTATAACTGGTTGTTATAATATCCTACCCCATTGTTAATATAATAACCATATTTTTATTTTTATTTTATTTTTAGGGTATCTCTACCCATATTTATGAAACTAAATTCCTTAAAGCAGAAATTTTTTAGCAATGATCCCAAAATACTTGTCCAAGGAATATAATCAGCTTTAACTTGAAATATTTTTAACTCTAACCTTAGTACTAATTTTTAATCTCTTATTGTGCAACACTGCAGTGAATATATTTCTAATTTTTAAGCAAAATCTAATACTCGTTGTTTACTTAGTAAAGAAAGGGTGAGTGGCATTCTTATGTGGTATCTCCATCATGAATTATGCAGGTAAGAAATTCAAATTAAGATTGACACGGTTGCAATGTAAGGAAATAACTAACTCATGAGTAACAGTCATAGATGATGACCTAGCCCACACTATAAATAAGAGGAATGTGTTTTTACTTCTAAGCTACCCCATTTTAACCCTTTAACCCATAGAGGTGCCTCTAAAAATCATCTGCAATGAGATTTCATGTAGTATTGTTGCCTTTCTTTATATCCTTTTGCTTGATAAACTTGAGTATCAATATCAATGTAGCATCCAGCCACTGTCTTGTTCACCAGCAATTCTTGTTGCTACATTTGAAGGACAACCTTGTATTCAACCCTGCCAAATCTACAAAACTGGTTCATTGGAATCAAAGTGGTGATTGTTGTCAATGGAATGGAGTATCATGCACCAACAAGGGACATGTAATTGGTCTTGACTTGACTCAGGAATTTATTTCCGGAGGAGGCCTAGACAATTCAAGTCTCTTCAACCTTCAATATTTGCAGAATTTGAATTTGGCTTACAATGACTTCCATTCTATGATTCCTTCCAAGTTTGGCTTGCTGAAGAATTTAAGGTATTTGAACTTGTCAAATGCTGGCTTTGAGGGTCAAATTCCAACTGAGATCTCTCACCTGACAAAGCTGTTCACTCTTGATTTGTCTACATCATTTACCTCAATGCATATTCTAAAACTTGAGAAGCCAAATATAGGAGTGCTTATGCAAAACCTTACTGAAATCACAGAACTGTATCTGGATGGTGTAAGGGTATCTGCTGCTGGGAAGGAGTGGTGCCATGCCTTATCTTCATTGCAAAAACTACAAGTTTTGAGCATGTCATCCTGTAATCTCTCTGGACCAATTGATTCTTCACTAGCAACTATCAAGGCTCTCTCAATCATTCGACTGAACCTGAATGATATCTCAAGCCCAGTGCCAGAATTCTTTGCAAACTTCTCCAATTTAAAGGTCATGGAGCTCAAAAGTTGCAGGTTGAGTGGTTGTTTTCCAAAGGATATCTTCCAAATACAAACACTGAATTTCCTAGACATTTCAGATAATCAGGATCTTCATGGTTTCTTGCCAAACTTCCTACAAGGTGTATCTCTTCAAACCATGAACTTTAGTAATACAATTTTCAATGGGATATTACCAGGTGCTATTTCCAATCTGCAGCAGTTGTCAAGATTGGATCTATCTAACTGCCAATTCAATGGAACACTCCCTATTTCCATGTCAGAACTCACCCAACTTGTTCATTTGGACTTATCATTCAATATGTTTACTGGTCCACTTCCATCTTTCCAGATGTCTAAGAATCTTAGATATCTGTCTCTCTTGCAAAATAATTTGACAGGAGCCATTCCATCTTCCCATTTGGAGGGACTTGTAAATCTCCTCACTATTGATTTAGGTAATAACTCCCTCAATGGGAAAGTTCCTCCATCTCTTTTTGCACTTCCATCTTTGCAAGAACTTACCCTGTCTCATAATCAATTTGATGGTCTATTGGATGAATTCCCAAATGCTTCTTCCTCCAAATTACAGTTGGTTGATTTGAGCAGCAATGAGTTACAAGGACCTATTCCTGTGTCTGTCTTTCAACTTAAAGGAATTCGTTTCCTCCAACTTTCAGCAAATGAATTCAATGGCACTATAAGTCTTGATGTGATTCGGAGGCTGCAAAATTTACATACATTTGGCCTCTCAAACAACCACTTGTCAGTTGATATAACTTTCAATGATGATCATGGCCTTTCACCCTTTCCCACTATTAAAAATCTGTTGTTGGCTTATTGCAAGCTGGGGGAATTCCCAGGTTTCTTGAGAAACCAATCCCAACTAAATTCTCTAGACCTGTCCAATAACCAGATTCATGGAACAATACCCAACTGGATCTGGAGATTTGACTCTCTGGTTTATCTGAATCTTTCCAACAATTTTCTCACAAATTTGGAAGGACCCTTGGAAGATCTTAATTCTAATCTATTTATCCTTGATCTTCATTCCAATCAACTTCAAGGATCAACTCCTATTTTCACAAAATATATTGTCCATTTGGACTTCTCAAGCAATAGGTTCAACATTACCCCACCCAACATGGATAAGTATCTCCCTTTCTTATCTTTCTTCTCCCTTTCAAATAATAGCTTACAAGGGAATATCCATGAATCCTTTTGTAAATTTTCAACTCTCCGATTGCTTGATCTTTCCCACAATAGCTTCAGTGGCTCCATTCCCAAGTGTTTGACAAGAATGAATAGTACACTCAGGGTACTAAATCTTGCTCGAAACAAACTCACTGGTTATATTTCTGATATAATTTCAAGTTCATGTAATTTAAGGTTCCTTGACCTCAATGAAAATCTCTTGGGTGGTGTCATCCCAAAATCTCTAGCCAACTGCCAGAGGCTACAAGTCTTGAACCTTGGAAACAATCTGTTTAGTGATAGATTTCCATGCTTCTTGGGGAACATTTCTACCTTGAGAGTGTTGATTTTAAGGTCAAACGGACTCCATGGTCCCATTGCATGTGGACATAGCTCTGGTAATTGGGAGATGCTTCATATTGTTGATCTAGCCTCCAATAATTTAACAGGTACACTACCTGGATCACTCTTGACAAGCTGGAAAAAAATGATGGGTGATGGAGATGAATCCCATGAAAAATATGGGGCATTATTTTTTGACATGTTTGATAATCATTTGCGTTTCAGTAACTTGTTCTTGTTTATCAACATAGATCTTGTGAAAAGATTAGGGAAATTATTAGCATCTGAACCTTATAATGTGGCTGACCACATATTCAGTTACTATATCACTGCTAATGAATTTGCTGGTCGCTACTTGGATTCAGTTATAGTTGTGAACAAAGGTTTGCAGATGAAGTTCATACAAATTCCCACTATCTTCACTTCCTTGGATCTCTCATTCAACCATTTTGAAGGTCCAATACCAGAGGATCTTGCGAATTTGAGAGCACTGAATGTTCTTAACTTGTCACATAATGCTTTCTCAAGCCATATCCCATCATCTTTTGGAAACTTGAAGCATCTTGAATCCTTGGACCTTTCGAATAACAATTTGAGTGGAGAAATCCCCACTGAGCTTGCAAGTTTAACTTTTCTTGCATACTTGAATCTCTCTTTTAACCATTTGGTGGGGAAAATCCCAACAAGTGCTCAAATGGGAACATTTGATGCAAGTTGCTTTGAAGGCAATGAAGGATTATGTGGAACTCCAATAAAAGGTTGCAACCATGATGTAAATGTAGTGAATGGGCCTTCACCTCCCACACCAACACATGAAAATCATAGTTCAGTTGATTGGAATTTCTTAAGTGTTGAGTTGGGAATCATTTTTGGCATTGGAATGATCATCTTTCCCCTGATTTTCTTAAAGAGATGGAGGCTTTTTTATTGGAAGCATGTGGATGACTTGCTTTACAAGGTTGTACCTAAGCTTGATTATGTTTATGAAGAACATAGAGGGAAAAGGTACAGAACTCTAAGGTGGATGGCCTAGTTGATCTTGCGGTTTTCTTTCTCATTTGGGTTTTGCATTTTCTTCTTATTTTTCTGTTTTTGTTTGTAGAAAATAAGGACTTTGTCCTATACCTAGAGACTAGAGCGTGCATTGCTACAACTAGCTTTATAATTTATCATCTTGGTTTTTCATGTTAAGTGTTGAGTTTATGAGCAGATATATGCATGTGCTATTGTAAACAAAGAAAATTAAAAATAAAAAAGCTGCGTGCATTTGCATCTGTCATTAGTTCACTATACATGGCATGCATCCTATGCAAGGTATTCTAATATAATTCAGTGCAGGTTTGTATACGGTTTTGAAAAGTTTTTTTTTTTTGTTTCATTTTCTTTTTAAATAAAGAGGGCTAATAGCTCAAAAGAAAGAACACTTGCCCAGAAAAACAATTGTCCTCTAGGACAAGATCAATAGTCCCTTCAGAATACGCATCTCACCTTCTCCACGGCTATGATGCACGGACACGAACACGGGACACGACACGACACGCCGACACGTTAATTCTAAAAAATGTCATATTTGGACACGTTGGGACACGTTTTGATATTAAATAATATTTTTAATATATATAATATAATTTACGTTTAATACATATAGAAACTCATAATAACTCATATACTAATCAAATATTCACATTTCATAACATAAATATTAAGAAAAAAATAATAGAACATCTCAAGAGTGTAGCAGCAGTGGCACTATTATTGGCACTGGCAGAGGCAGAACTCGAATGATCCATCTTGTAATTCTATAAATGTGTCAAACAAAAAAAAAAATTAGTGAGATTGATTTAGTGTATAAAACAGAGCACTTTAAAAATCTGTGATTGCAATGTAAAGTGCAAAATTCTGTTTGCACAAGAGGGTGTAATGTATATGAACATGATCATGAAGAATATTTTAGAATTTCCAGCCAACTCTTAATTATTGTTATGGACATGTCTATTTGTAATATAGCCAACCCAATAAAAGAAATACTGTTTCATATCACTTTTATCACCATGCACACCGTGGGGGGGATTATTATAAATTGAAATACAGAATGTAGTACACACTTGAGCTTGTTTTGTAATTGGAAACCAGAAGTAGGAATAAGCTACAATTCCACAAGGGAGCAGTAGCACATGGTATTTGCTTGAAGAACTCCATGACCCAAAAGGTACGGACATAGCAATATAGCATTCATATCTAATGCCACATAAGTAGCCTGGAGGCATGAGTTATGGATTCTACCGGTAGCCTCAGATAAGGGGTTAACCAATAAAAATAAGGCAAAGTACCTAACTCTTTACCAAAACCCTTCTTTCATTCTTTCACAGCTTAATATACAATTGGTAAAGCAAAAGTCCAGCTTAATATACAGAGAAAAAAATTAACTCCAATAAAAAAAATTGCAATGCAAGATATGAATCCTTTTATAATTTTCTGCAGCAAATGCACTTGAGATCAAAGTCTCTGAAATATCTCTCAATTAATGAGCTTGGTGTGCTTTGGCCTAAGTACAACCAATGTGTCCTTTTCGCCTATACTTGCTTTATGGTTCGTTTCTCTGGGTTCTATTGGAGTTTATAATATAGTTAAGCATGATATTATCGTTCTATTGGAAACTATACAAAAGATGTTGTGTCAACATGTTTATCATAAGAACAAAATTCACCAACATGCAAACAATCGACCTGGCAGGAAAATAGTTAACTTCAACCATGATAAGGGAGAAACAACTATGCAATAGTACGAAGACTCATAATCTAAAAAGAACTATAAAACGTTACTCCATTCAACTCTAGGAAGGACTTAACTATTGCAGGTAAAACAGAACAAAATCCCATTATGACATAGAGCAAGCAGATAATATGGAATTGACAGTAAGATGCTTGTGTAAAATTTAAGCCAAGTCCAAATAGAGGTGCCTGAATGAACAGATAAATATTTATTAACATATAAGGTTCTGGCATTTGTTTAACAAATGTAAGATATTCAGGTATTTCAAAAAAAAAAAAAACGATATTCAGAGCATCTTATAGAATCTTGAACATCCATGAGATAAAAGATCAAATTCGTCAATTGGAGATGTAGACGAGAAAAAACCACACATAGCCTCAGACTCTCTAGACCCAACAATAATCCAAAAGGCGAGAATCGAAAGAGAATGGAAAGAGACTTACCGGATGTAGACGACGACCAACGATCGGAGAAGTAGACGAAGACCGGCGACGACCGACGACCGGCGACGAAGAAGAGAAGACCCAGACCAGCAACCTCCAGCGCGAGAGAGGATCAGACGATAGGGTTCAGACATTTTGTTTTTTATTAAATATTTTTTTATTTTTTTAATTGTAATTTTATTTATTTTTTTTTTAAAAAGTCAAAACGTGTCCATATACGTTGACCGCGTGTCGGATTCGGTCAAACTCGCGCGTACCTCAAGTCAACGTGTCTCAAAAAGTCAACTGCGTGTCGGACGCGTGTCCAAACGTGTCCGTGTTTCCTAGCTCCACTGTAGCGGCGGAACCAACAAATTTTGTGAATAAGGCGAAATTGCAATTTGCAAGTAAAGTATTCCTTATAAATTATAACTATGCAAATGATGCAACGAATAAATAATGTGACAAAAGGAGGTTGGTTTAATTGGTATATATTTGATTGTGTATTTATAAACAGAGATAAAATTTCTTTTATTTCAATTTTCAAAATGCCATGACAATTTTACATATATATATTTAATAAATAATATGTCTTGAAACAAATAAATATATTTTTTTTAATTTTTGTTATTAAACAATCTATTTATTTTCTAAAACAAAAAAAAATAAATCAATTTTATCAAACACAATTTCCAATCGTTCCTATTCTTTATACTAAAAGTTACAAAAAAAAATTAAAATTAAAAATAAAAATATTTTTTTAAAAACATTGCCATACATACCCAAACTTTTCAAAATTCCTTTAATTGAAATTTAAAACAATTTTTTTTTCATGCAATAATTGTCAATGTTAGAACTGCCTTCTATTCAAATCCATGTCTAAAGAGTAGTTTAGTTTGTAAGTTGGTAATTAAAATTAAAACCCGATAGGACGGGCTTTTTGACGCTTATAATCCTTTATTATTAATTAATTACCGATTTGACCTTGATTATAAACAATTTCAAAAATTTAACCCTCTCAAAAAACATAACACCAATCTGCTCATATTTGACCGTTGACCACCAAGCCTACCCGGGTACACCCCTCTCTACCCGGGTATTTTTTGAAATTTTTTGTCTACCCGGGTAGGGAGGAGTGTACCCGGGTATTGTTCTTCGCACCTGAGAAATTGCTTGAATTATTTACCCGGGTAAGGAGGGGTGTACTCGGGTAAATCTTCGACCACCCAATTCTCGTTGCAATCTTTAGATTCTGCAGTGACCATTTATCTCGTTTTCAAAATTGTTCATATTTCATTATCTCTGTTTCTTGTGGCCAATTTCATAGATTCTTTTTTATTGCCTATTGTTTTCCTATTGGCACCCATTTTCTCTCTTGCTAAATTCTCCTCGCTTTTCATGTTGAATTTTCTTCTTGGTGATCAAGAAACTATTTTTAGCACCTTTCCAAGTTCTTTCTTCTTTCTCTTTCTCTGGACAAAGCTGCTTTACCCATTTTTTTCTTAGATACTCATTCTTCTCTCATTGGTAAAGCTCCATTTCTTTTTTGTTTAAGTTCTCTCAAGAATCCTTGTTTTTTGTATAACTTGATGTTCATTCTTATTTGCAGGCCGTTCTTCAATTTCATCTTTGCCAGCTTCATATATGCAGATTCTGGGGGACTGAAAATGTTGGACTGGTTGTTGAAGCCAAAATTCTATGCAAAATGATAAAATAACTGTTCTTCCTATGTACCTGCATTTTGTTTTTGTTTCTTGTTTTCCTTGTCTTTTTTTTGAACCTGTTATTTTAGTTTTTTTTGTTTTTGAATTTAAATTCGAAAACAGTAACTCGTGCGTGGAGTTAATAAAGACGAGGGTAGAGAGGATACTGAATAAGAGGAACGCAGTGTTTAAATTGTCTTGCTACGAACTCGTTGCAAACTTCGTTGGATGCATTTCCAATCATCTTCAAGACCTATAAAATCCGCAACAAGGTGAAGGTGAAGACGAAAAGAAAGAAAGGGAGCTAATTGGGTGGTCGACGATTTACCCGAGTATACCCCTCTCTACCCGGGTAAATAGTTCAAGCAATTTCTCAGTGCGAAGATCAATACCCGGGTACACCCCTCCCTACCCGGGTATACAAAAATTTTCAAAAAATATCCGGGTAGAGAGGGGTGTACCCGGGTAGGCTTGGTGGTCAACGGTCAAACAGGGGCAGATTGGTGTTATGTTTTTTGAGGGGGTTAAATTTTTGAAATAGTTTATAATTAAGGTCAAATCGGTAATTAATTAATAATAAAGGGTTATAAGGGTCAAAAAGCCCGATAGGACGACACCCTAAGATCTCATTTACATTATATTATTTGTTACACATCGGTATAGACAAAAAAAATTTAAATACACAAATTATGGAAATGAGTGGCTAGTGTTGACATCTAGTTGCCTTAAAGACCAACCAAAAGTAAGAGCAAGGGTAAGAATTATCCGTACAGTCATTGGCTTCACAACAGGGGAAAAGGTTTCAGTATAGTCAAACCCCTCTTGTTGATGAAAACCTTTAGCAACAAGCCTGGCTTTATACTTGTTTATAGTGCCATCAGGATTCTCCTTCACTTTGAACACCCATTTACATCCTATAGCCTTCCTATTGAAAGGAAGAGGAACAAGAGTCCAAGTATGATTAGCTTGTAAAGCTTTAAACTCAGCTTTCATAGCATTCAGCCATTGAGGACTGGCCAGTGCTTGTTTGACAGAAGTTGGTTCCATGTGTGTGAGAAGAGCAAGGGATCTGGCTAGTGTTTTAGAATGTGTGGTGATAGAGTGAGTGGATGAAGGAGGACTAAGGCTAGTAGATGGTTGATATTCAGAGGGAGAAAATAACAAGGGGGAAGAAGAAGACTGACCAGACAGCAGAGGAGGTGAGTAGGAATTTGGAGCAGGAGAGAGGATCGGATCAGACATGACAGGACTTAGAGAGAGAGATCTCATAGATGGAACAAGTTGAAAATCAGCATTATGAGTAAAGGGAGTATGAGGTGTAACAGAATGACCAACATGTAAAGTCTGATGTAGGTGTGAGCTTGGTGCAGTGGACTGATCAAAAGGAGCAGAAGAATGGTGGTTAAAGTGAGGTAAAACAGCAAGGGTGTAACATCCCCGTCTCGAGCCGGTTCAATTAACATGCATATGATATAAACAGAAACAGCGGAAGACTTAACTTACAAAAATACGAGCTAACTTTTTCTTTTTCTACTTTAATTCTTACTCGACGTAAACGAAAATCGGGCAGAGTTTCCTTTATAAATCGGACAACTGGGGATTTTTCAATCCCACTCAAAAGCATTTCCTGATAAACAGTTTATACAACACATCAATCCAGAAGTACCAGTCATGCAGATATAATCAGATACCCATCCATGGGCACATGCATAATATGGCTCAGTGCCGCTAATCTAACAACATGCAATCCAATACATAAACATAACTGAATACTACATCAACATATAACGTGCCTGAATACTTAAATGTACATGCATCAAACTGACAGACATGTACAAAACATATACAAGCCATATACAAAATAAAGGATCTAACATCATGATCCACAAAATACTGAAATACTAAAGGAAAGCACTATACTCCAAAATAAAAGTAGCCTACAGCTACTCAAAATCCAATCCGTCCAAAATCTTCAGCCACGGGTCGCGTCCCTGACTAGAGAGGTCTCCCCGGGAATCTGGGCACCTAAAAATATGGCCCCAACGAGGGGTGAGATTACAAATCTCAATAAGCTCCAGGTTTATAAACAATTCTCCATACCCCTGGCTCACTCCTGCATGAAAGTTAGATACAGAATATACCAATACAACATATAGCAGATATCATAACAGAACAGAGTATATATCCATATCATATTGGAGGTGTGCGCCGTCATTCCCAAGGGAGGACCCCAAGCGGAAATCAACGCACGTGCTCCCAAGGGAGGACCCCAAGCGGAACCAGAACATGTCAAAGGTGTACATCATCAATCCCAGGGAAGCCCCAAGAAGACATCAGTGTACCATATATCGATACAGAAATCATATCAGAGCAAATCATATCATGTTATCAAATAACTCTATATGAATGCATCTATACAAAGTATCATATCAACAGTCATACATTCCAACCACAGTCCACTAACTATGGTGTAATGTCCCACATCAGTTGGAGAGGGGAACGAAGCATGCCTTATAAGGGTGTGGATACCTCTTCTAGTGTGAGGCCTTTTGTGGGGTGTCCCAAGAAACAAAATCGTGAGCTCGACGGTGCTTGTGCGCGGGGCAAAGCGGACAATATCATGCTACAGGGTTTGGGGCTGTTACATTTGGTATCAGAGCCTGGCCCTGGACCGGTGTGTACAGCGGGGACGCTGTATTCCTAGTGGGGGAGGATGTAATGTCCCACATCGGTTGGAGAGGGGAACGAAGCATGCCTTATAAGGGTGTGGATACCTCTTCTAGTGTGAGGCCTTTTGTGGGGTGTCCCAAGAAACAAAACCGTGAGCTCGACGGTGCTTGTGCGCGGGGCAAAGCGGACAATATCATGCTACAGGGTTTGGGGCTGTTACATATGGTGGAGCACTCGAGCAGGAAAAGACTCCTTAAACATAGAGCTTACCTCTTGAAGCTTTAACAATCAGCTTACTTGTGGCTCAAGTTACTTATATATCTTCAAGAGATTCTGATTCCTTTTTAGTCCCTAGGTACACCTAGAGCAAGAATCCACAAATACAAATTAATAAAATGCCATCATGCCTAGCTTTCACATAAGGCATACATTTTATTGATTCTTTTCGTTTCTTTACGTTTTTGCCAATGCTATGCCAATACACAAGTCTAGACCACCTTATACTCGTTAGGATTCTTTAATTTAATCAAGTGTTCACTTGAGAATTTTCAACATAAATCATGCCATTTTCTTTAAAAGGCCGTGAACCTACCCTTAGGAACTCAAGGTATTTTTCAAGCCATTTCACTTCTTAACTCATCAATTTTATACAATAAATTACAACACATTTCATTAAAATGAAATGTAACAAAATATATCCCTAAGCCACCCTATAGGTCGAACTCCACAAGGACAATAGGCAAAAGGGTTCTTTTCTTTTTAATTATTCTTTCTTCACTTAGTTAGCAACTTAAACATTTATATATGTATCCAAACGTTCCAATACAATTTTGGAACACCAAGTCCCTTACAACCCTCATGGCCGAAGTGTAGGGATCAAAATACATAAGATTTTTCCGCTTAAGCCTTTTTTCTAAATTCATACTTACTCCCACACAGTAGACCCTCTCACTACATCACATAAAACTTTGCACAATAAACCCTATTAACCCTATCAAGGCCGAAACATAGAGGATGGCATAGGATTTTTTTTTTTACATGCATATAAACACTTATTTTCATTTCCTAAATCCAAAACATCAAGGATTCATTATCAAATCAAAGTCTAAACTAATTTATTTCTCACTCAAAAGATGCTCATAAATTTCAAGACATAAATCACAAAATAAAAGCATAGGATTAGAGGTTTATTACCTCCAAAAGCTTATACAAGGTCTAGGAGGTAACCTCCAAGCAAGTCTACACCAAAAAACTCCATTTTTCCACCTTGGATGAATAGTGCACGAAAATGGGGTGATGGATATCTCCCTCCACAAACGAAATCAGCTCAAATGGAGGGATGGAATGACTTCTTTGGGTGATTTCCTATGGAATTGGTATAATGGGTCAATGATTTAGTGTAGGATTTATGGAGAAATCAAGAAATGAAACAAAGCAAACCCTAACCCTTCCCATGGCTGATCCTCGGGTAGAAGAGAGAGAGAAGAGAGCAATTTTTTTAATGTGAATAGTGATTTTTGTAAGTCACTTATGTTTTATAAATACTCGTGGCTTTACCGGATGTTTTTCTATCGTGTATTTTTACTTGAATTGACCCGGAACCAACTTAAAGCTACTGACATATTTTTATTTTTCTAAAATCATTTACATTACTTTTTACTTCTTACAAAACAATATTCATATTTCACAGTATGGTTTTTGCACCGTTTTTGACGAAATGCACTGTGAATCACTAATTGTACTTCATTTACTTATGAAACTTAAAACTTATAAACTTATCATTTTCTTGGGTCTATATTGACTTGCTTGGCATATATTGGACTTTCTTACTCTTATTTCATCATTTATTTGTTTCTGGGCTCTACCAGTTGCTTAAACAGCGGTACAAAATACCCGGCAGAAACACTATTCACGAGATTTTCACGGAAAGTGCTAGACTATACAATTTTTCGTTCTGAACTCATATTTGTCGTCAGAATTGTCAAATTATGTCTCTAAAATCATTTTGCTCTTTTAAGCTCTACCCTTGTGTTGTGTAGCATAGCCAATGAATAGACATTCTTGGGACCAAAATTCCAACTTATACTTGTTGTAAGGTCGAAGAAAAGGGAAGCAGGCACAACCAAAAATTTTAAGGAATTTATAGTCTGGTGCAATGTTGAACAGCTTGATGTAAGGTACTTGAAACTCCAAAGAGGTTGTTGGCAAAATATTAATAAGGTGCACTGCAGAAAGGAAAGCATAGTCCCAATATTGCATTGGCAAGGAAGCAGAAGACAGCAAGGTTAGACCAGTCTCGACAATATGCCTATGTTTACGTTCAACAACCCCATTTTGATGATGAGTGTGTGGGCAAACTACTCTATGGTTAATCCGATGAGAAAGAAGGTATTGTGTGAAAGACCTGAATTCCCCTCCCCAGTCAGTTTGTATGGATTTAATTGGCAATTGAAATTGAGTGGTTATGAAGGTGTGGAAATTCTTAAAAGCTTGAAGTGCATCAGATTTCTGTTTCAGTGGGTATATCCATGTAAAACGAGTGTGGGCATCAACAAAAGAAATGTAGTATAGATATCCAATAATAGATTTTATTGGTGTAGGTCCCCATAAATCACTATATACCAAATCAAATGGTTTGTTGTAAACAGTGGTGGAAGGTGAAGAGGGTAAACGATGAGCTTTGCCAACACAACAAGCGGAACAGAAAAAATCAACTGATTTATTATTGAAAGGAATATTACAAGTTTGAAGAACAGACTTGACAACATCTTTGTGTGGATGTCCTAAACGACAATGCCACATTGAATAGACAAAATTTCCTATATCACAAGATTGACCACTATTTATTGGAACTTTATCACTACATACAACTTGACAAATAGTAGGAACACCATTGGAGTTGAGAGAAACATGTGACACATTCTGTGAGGCACGAGTTAAAGTTTGATGAAGATTTATTCCATCAAATTTGTAGAGACCACTGGAATCAAGACTCCCTTCAAGTAAAATTTTGTGAGATCCTTGCGATTTGACAAGACAAACAGTAGGATGAAATTCAAAGTATAAGGAATTATCTTTTGCAAATTGACTTACACTCACAAGATTTTTCATAATTGAGGGGACAAGAAGAAGATTTTTGAGGTGTAATGGTGTGTGAGGATCAAGGGGTGCAGGGAAATTGGAAGAACCAACAACTATGATATTCAAACCTTGACCATTGCCAATCAGTATCTGATCTGCACTAGTGAGCTGTTGACTTTGAATTAGATTCAGTGGATTAGAAGTCACATGATGTGTTGCACCAGATGTGTTGCCAATACTTACTGGACTTCCTATTGCTTTCAAGGAGTCACAGATAGCTTTGATTCGTGAGAGATACTCTTTCACAGATTTTGATTCCTTTTTGATTGAGTGCAACTCAGATCTCAGTAGTCTTGCCTTTGATTTCATCATTCCTTGAAATAATTTGTGTATTTTATCCCACAACAAAAAAATTAAATAGTTTTTTTAATAAAAAATTATGGAAATGCAATCGTTTTGAAAGTATTTATAAACGTATAGCACTCAAACACGCCTCACGAGGACGTGACCTGATGGAGAGAGACACGCCCCACGAGGGCATGTTTTAGGAGAGAGACATGCCCCAAGGCGGCGTGTTTTACTAGATGCTGACACGTGGCACAAAAAGTCAACAGTTTTTTCGTAAAACTTTGAAAGTCCATAATTTTTGACTTGGGTATCCAAATTAGATAAAAAAAAATTCGATTTCACATAATTTTTCGAGATCTACACAATGATACCTCATTTGACAAATTTTGTCTCTCACAAAAAAGTTCGAATTTACAACAATAATTTTATAATAACGTTTAAACCCATATTAATAAAGAGAAAACCACTGTCATGATTAGAAACATTCATAATAAAGATCCTTATGATTATGGTAAAATTGTTGCAAATTAAAATTATATTTATAAGAGACAAAACTTCAAATTCCGCATAACTTTTCGAAACAAATGTGTTGGCAAGTCTGTCAAAAATATGTTCCAAAAAATGCTTCTTTGTGCTTTGTAACGCCTAGCCGCTTCAGGAATCAATAATTATCCTCACATACTAACACGAGACTTTTCAGTATGTTTTTTCCTCACTCGCACACTTCCTCGAAAAACTTCATAAGAGGTCTTCCGTTATGGGTTACCGAAAAGTAGATGTATTGTTAGTATAGGTAGTATCAATTAATTCTTATAAGTTATCCCCAACTGTGCAATCTCATACCTGTACAATCTTTGGAATCTCTCTCTTTCGGGTGTCGATTCGATTAATTTATGTAACCCCCCGCTGGAAGCCTGTCAGGAGTCGCTCCTTGTTTGTGCCTTTTCGCATCATGCCTTTTCGCACCGACGATCACTTCCCGTCCTCGTCAGCGCTCAGGATATAACATGCCCACCAGCTTCCGCCTGGTTCGTCCTTGAACTACACCGTACTGGAAGAGAGACCCTACTCTGATACCACTTGTAACGCCCGACCGCTTCAAGAATCAATGACTATCCCCACATACTAACACGAGACTTTTCAGTGTGTTTTTTTCTCACTCACACTCCTGTGAAAACAAAACTTTCTAAGAGATCACCCATCCCAGAATTACTGCAAGTCAAGCACGCTTAACTATGAATTTCTTTCGTTTCGGGCTCCCGAAAAGTAAATGCATCTTATTAGTATAAGTAGTACCAATTAATTATTATAAGTTAACTCCAAATGTGCATCTTATACCTGCACATTCTTTGGAATCTCTCTTTTTCGGGTGTAAATTCTATTCATCATGTAACCCCCCACTGGAAGCCTGTTAGGAGCCGCTCCTTGTGTGTGCCCATTCGCAGCATGCTCTTTCGCACCGGCGATAACTCTCTGCCCTCGTCAGCACTCGGGATGTTACATGTTACATGCTTCATTTTGCATATTTTTTAAAGAGTAAACACCCTTTTTAGTCCCTGTCAATATCTACGAAGTCCTTTTTAGTCACTGACAATAAAAAAGGATCAAATTGGTCCCTGAAATTACAAAAAAAGGGCCATGTTAGTCCTTATGTCAACTCCCAAATATGTAGAGTGGCCCTTTTCATGTACTTTCAGGGATCAATTTGGTCCTTTTTTATTGCCAGAGACTGAAAAGGACTTCGTAGATATCGTCAGGGACTAAAAAGGGTGTTTACTCTTTTTTAAATTTTATAGTATATTAAACACACTCATGTTAATTAATTAATCTATTTCTAATGCTTCTAAATTCATCTCCATTTTTCTTTGTCAATATGTAGCCATCAATTATGAGAAACTACCCTCACACATAATTAAATAATTAATCTTTTCATAATTTTTTTATTAAAAAGCAATATTTAAATTTTTTTGCGCATCGGTATATTTACTAATGTGATCATCACAATGATAATAAGTAGCACTAAAAATTGTACCAAAAAAAATAAAAGTAGCACTAAAAAATCCGAGTTCGTGCTTTAATGCTATTTGAAAACAAATATTGATCGGCATAAATTGATCCAAGAATGTGAAAAGTATTCAAATAATGAAGCAACATCTCTATTTATTCTCAGCATTTTCTTTACAAAATCATGAAAATAGAAAATAAAGTGAAAATTAGACCAAAAAAAAAATTTAATTATTAATAAAAATATATCAATTGAAAATAATAACAAAAAACAATCAACAGAGTGGAAAAGACCAACATACTGGATTTGGTATTAGAAATTAAATAACAATACATTATCAGCTTATTTCTGAAGATGTGATTATGAGTTTTTCATGGAAGTCCAGTCAAGTCTTCTATTATTATTGTAGCTTTAACCATTAATTGAGGAACGGTATCTATTTAAGTTTGATTATCATTTGAAGGATGAAAAGTCTAGAGCCCCCTCAAAGCACGTTTGGTAATTAAACAATAAAAGGACAAACGTAAACACCTAAAACGGGGTAAAAAATGTTAATGTTTGAAAGTTAACTTGAACTATTATTAACTCTAACCTTAGTAGTCCTAATTTTTAATCTAGCTTATTATGCTTCACAGTACAGAGCAATGAATATATTTGTGCTTTTTTAACAAAATCTAATACTTGTTGTATACTTGGTCAAGAAAGGGTGAGTGGCATTCTTATATGGCTATCTCCATCATGAATTACGCGGGTAAGAAATTCAAATTAAGATTGACACGGTATCAATGTCTAAGGAACTAACGCATTCGTAACAGACATAGATGATGACTTAGCCCACACTATAAATAAGAGGAATATGTTTTTACTTCTAAGCTGCCCCATTTTAACGCATAGAGGTGCCTCTAAAAATCATCTCCAATGAGATTTCATCTAGTATTGGTGCCTTTCTTTATACCCTTTTGCTTGATAAACTTGAGTATCAATATCAATGTAGCATCCAGCCACTGTCTTGTTCACCAGCAATTCTTGTTGCTACATTTGAAGGACAACCTTGTATTCAACCCTGCCAAATCTACAAAACTGGTTCATTGGAATCAAAGTGGTGATTGCTGTCAATGGAATGGAGTAGCATGCAACAACAAGGGACATGTTGTAACACCCCGTTCTAGAACCGGTTTGTTAACATCGCATTATGATATTAAGCGCAGTTACAATCACATGGTTTCAATTAAAATCCGGATAAAATTTTCATTTTAAAACATACAGAACTTATAATACCCAATTTCGTGATCATAACCATATTACCTTGCAGAAACAGATAAATTAAGCTTAACATCATGTTCATTTTCCATTTTTAAACCATTAATTTACTTCTTATTTAGTTCACATCTTCTACTATATTGTAGGTTTCTTCATTAGCTACCTGTGGCTTCAAACCGTGCTCAAATCGGAGCACTGTAGCCCAAGTTAGGACAATTTGAAGCAACACAAGAGAGTGTTGGTCACAGGCCCCGCGCGCTTCAGCGCGCTAACGGGCGCTCAAGCGCGCGCTATCGGGCGCTAAAGCCTCCATCTGGGCGCTTAAGCGCACGGAGGCAGTAAGCATCAGGCATTCCAGTGTGAATGGGCGCCTAAGCGCGCATCAGGGCGCCCAAGCGCGCTATCCTGGGCGCTTAAGCTCCCACTGGGACGTTTTAGCGCGCAGAGACAGAAGCATCTCCTCCTTCAGTGGCGAAGGGCGCTCAAGCGCAGACCAGGGCGCTCAAGCGCGCAACCCTGGGCGCTTAAGCCCCACCCTGGGCGCTAAAACACGAGGGGACAGTAAGCATCCCAACTTTCTGCAGCAAAGGGCGCTTAAGCGCAAGCCAGGGCGCTCCAGCGCGCAATCCTGGGCGCTTAAGCCCCCACTTGGGCGCTCCAGCGCGAGGAGGCAGAATGCATTGGCAATCGCAGGGGCAGCAGGGCGCTTGGGCGCGCTCCTGGGCGCTTAAGCGCGCTGCCAGGGAATTCCAATTCCCACATTTCTCAAGTCCAAGCCTAGGGAAAGATGCATCCCCATTACAAACCCCAAATATCCATGCCCCAAAACTAAATCCTAGCACTCATCCAACCTCTCCTCATGAGATTTAGCTAGAATTTGGGCAGCATGACCTTTGTTTTCTCATCGTTTACCAGTTTAAACAAAGGGTACCTAATTGATTTTCAGCCCAACCAATTCAACAACTCAATACATAACAAGCATGCATATATTGAATTTCAAGTAGGCATCATTTACATTACATATCCTTTACAAATCATAGAACTTAGCTTACAAAACACTATGATCATTCCCTTGGCTCCCATCAACAAAAGGTGTAACCAAAGGCATGAGCATAGGCTAAGTTCATCCAATGAATCAAGATATACAAATGACCAAAGGCTTTGAAAATAAATTCCTATACATGTCAACTACAAAGGCATGCATAAACTCAAAAGGAATGCCACATTTCATGCATAATCCATATATGGCCACTTGCCACCAGAGGCTCCTGCAGCATCCTTACCTGAAAGGGGGTCCCCACAACACGGGGTGAGATATACGAATATATCCAGTAAACCAGGGGTCCTTGGAGCATCTCTCCACCCCACAGTTCCATATCAGTGTAATAGCAATAACAATAATAATGCAGTAAATACATATCTATGCAAAGTGCAATACATCTCCAGGAGAAATCCCTCGAGCTCTCAAGCTGTCCTAAGGAAACTCAGATGCAAATAGTCCTACTGGCCAGCTAACTACCATGTATGATTTACGCATCGTCATGCAACATACCAACATAGGGAAACACCATCCTATGCCACACCAAATGCATACACATACGTATAACAAAGCATTACACTATTTTATTGCATTTATATACACAATCACAACCTCCACCCTTTCAGGGCTTGGTAGAACAGTCAAGGGAATTACACCCAAGGTCCGAAGGCTTACCTCAATGCTTCAGTCGACCTTTGTTCTTCACCAACAGTTTCAGCAATCCACTTTTACAAATATACACCTATACAAGGGTAATGCAATTAACATATTGCATTCAAGGATAACTCATCATCATCAATCCAAGCTATCCTATTCATACCACAACACAAGGATGAGCTTACCAATTCCAATGAGCTATTCAAGCTCCATAGCTTGCTCCAATGATTGATCACTCACGGTTGGTCCAAATGTCTCAATCCTAGACATCACAAGGACACAATCAATCATTCAACTCACTAATTGTTCAACATGCTAGAATACTAACCAATCCAAGCATGAATTTTCCAATATTATGAACAATTATCAAATGACCATCTAGGCTCATTTCCACCGATTAAATGTCGTTCCTAGCATTTTTCACAACATGCTCTAAGCTTAAATCTTCCTAGAACATAGTCAACTTACTCACAATTTCTAAAATTCCCACTTTACTATTCACAAAACCCTACTCATGAAATTTTCCATGAAAATAAGGTTCAAGGGTTTAAATCTTACCACCAATGGTTGCACAACAATGATGTGAGTGCTCCTCAAGCTCCCATGGAGGTAGAAGCCACCAAAACTCCAAAATCTCACCAATGGCCGAATTTTTGAGAGGCAATATCCCTCTCCACAATGCTCCCCACTCAAAACAAAGCAAGGATTATGAAAGAGGAGGAGATTCTAAGCGATTTAGGCTTTTGAATCACTCAAATCGGTTAAGGTTTCCTCTCTCTCTCTCTCTCTCTCCCTTTCTTCTCCCTTCTTCTCCCTCTCCTTTCTTCTCTTCTGGTTCGACGGGTTGCTGGGGGAAATGGGGGGTTCTTTTTGGTGTTTTATCACTTAACATTGGTTAAGTGGTAACATGTGGGTATTGGTTCGTCTATCTATTTAACTCCAATAATTACCAAACTTTACCCAAAAGTCTGGAATATTATTCTAGGAATATTACTATTTTTATTTTTATATTTTGGGCACTTTCGTCAGTACCCATTTATACCCCTTAATTTTCACTGAGTACACTTTTTAACTCCAAAGTGACTCAGATTCATTTAATTAAGCCTTATACTTAATTTCACTCACTAAAACATGTTTAATTAATTAATTACACTAGATTTACTAATTAATTAAGTTGGGCTATTATAATCACCCCACCTTTTAGCGATTTTGTCCGCAAAATCAAGAACGTACCTGTCCTTAAACTCAGGATATTGCCGGAGAAGCTCATCTTCCCGCTCCCAAGTGGACTCTTCAGGCGTCCTTCCTTCCCACTGGACTTTCACCATAGGAATAGATTTATTTCTCAGCTTCTTCTCATCTCTTTCGAGTATCTTCAGTGGTCCAACAGGAGTCTTCAAATTCTCCCGGATTTCAACATTATCAGGTTGAACCACATGAGAAGGATCAGCTACATATTTCCTCAGCTGAGAAACATGAAACACATCATGCAAATTTGCCAATTGCGGAGGTAAGGCAAGCTGGTAGGCAACCGGTCCCACCCTACGAAGAATCTGATAGGGTCCAATAAATCTCGGACTCAGCTTCCTCACTCCAAGGGCTCGTCCCACACCCGTAACCGGTGACAGCTTCAGGAACACATGATCTCCCTCCTCAAACTCTAGAGGCCGGTGCTTGAGATCATAATAACTTTTCTGACGATCCTGAGCCCTTTTCAGACGATCCTTAATCATTTTAATCTGCTCAGTAGTCTCCTGAACAAAATCCAATCCAAACCGCTCTGTGTCTCCAACCTCTGACCAACAAGTAGGTGTCCTACACCTGCGACCATACAAGGCCTCGTAGGGAGCCATACCCAGACTAGCATGAAAACTATTATTATATGAAAACTCAACCAGCGGGAGATATCGATCCCATGCAGTACCCTGCTCCAGGGTGCAAGCCCTCAGCATATCCTCCAACGTCTGAATGGTCCTCTCAGTCTGACCATCCGTCTGTGGGTGATAAGCAGTGCTCAGTCTCAACTGAGTGCCAAGAGCCTCCTGCAATGCTCCCCAGAAGCGAGAAGTGAACTTCGGGTCCCGATCACTAACAATGCTCTCAGGCACCCCATGAAGCCTCACAATCTCCTTCACATAGAGCCTAGCCAATCTCTCCGCAGAGAAATCTACCCGAACTGGCAAAAAGTGTGCGGATTTTGTCAATCTATCCACAATCACCCATATAGAATCATAACTAGCCTGTGTTCGCGGCAATCCCACTACGAAATCCATGGAGATACTCTCCCATTTCCATTCAGGAACATCCAGAGGTTGCAACATACCAGAAGGCTTTTGATGCTCAATCTTTACCTTCTGACAAATGAGACACTTAGAGACAAATTCGGCAATATCTTTCTTCATACCAGGCCACCAGAAATTCATCTTTAGGTCCTGATACATCTTTGTAGCTCCCGGATGAACTGTAAAATGACCCTTATGAGCCTCTGTCATCACTTCCTCCGCCAACTGCCTAGGTACAACAACACGACCCTGATATAGTAGTACACCCTCATCATTGCAGGATACACCACTCTGACCTTTTAGTCGCTTAGCACTTTCATTTTGCAGCTGGGCTTCTTTGATTCTGGTCATCAGTTCATTCTCAATGCTTGTGATTTCAAAGCCACAAACTTTGCATGGAAAGATTTTAGATAATTGAATATCTCTGAACCTCTCAATCACATCATAATCTCTGATCATCATACTTGATATACTCACGGATTTTCGGCTCAGTGCATCAGCTACAACATTAGCCTTGCCAGGATGATATTTCAATTCGAAATCATAGTCCTTTAGGAACTCGGTCCACCGTCGTTGTCTCATATTCAGCTCCTTCTGATCAAACAAGTATTTCAAACTCTTGTGATCGCTGAATATTGCAAATTGCATTCCATACAAGAAATGCCTCCACTGTTTCAACCCAAAAACAATTGCAGCAAGCTCAAGGTCATGGGTTGGATAATTTTCTTCATGCGGTTTCAATTGCCTCGATGCATAAGCTACCACCCGCCTATCTTGCATCAGCACACATCCCAATCCCTTCTTGGACGCATCGCTGTATAGCTCAAATTCACCTTCCGGGTCGGGAAGTACTAACACCGGAGCGGTCGTTAGTTTCTCCTTAAGGCTCTGAAAGCATTCTTCACATTCTTGTGTCCAAACAAATGGAGTATCCTTCCGGGTCAAACGGGTCAATGGCAACACCATGGCTGAAAATTCTTTAATGAATCTCCGGTAATAACCAGCCAAACCCAGAAAACTTCTTATTTCTGTTACTGTCTTGGGTCTTTCCCAATCAACAACTGCCTCTATCTTGCTAGGATCAACCGCTACTCCATCAGCAGAGATAACGTGACCCAGAAATTGCACTTGAGAAAGCCAGAAGGCTTTGCATATAACTGTTTCTCTCTGAGAATTTGCAACACAGTTCTCAAGTGACCTTCATGCTCTTCCTTACTCTTCGAATATATCAGGATATCATCAATAAACACAATCACGAATTGATCCAGAAACGGCTTAAATATGCGATTCATGTAATCCATAAACACCGCAGGAGCATTAGTGAGTCCAAATGGAATTACTTGATACTCATAATGTCCATATCTAGATCGGAAGGCAGTCTTCGGAATATCTTCCTGCCTAATTCGGATTTGATGATAACCCGACCTCAAATCAATCTTTGAGAAAACACAAGCACCCCTCAACTGATCAAGCAAATCATCTATGCGAGGGAGAGGATACTTGTTCTTAATGGTAACCTTATTCAACTGACGGTAATCAGTGCACAATCTCATGCTACCGTCCTTCTTCTTAACAAATATGACTGGTGCTCCCCACGGGGACACACTAGGCCGGATAAACTGCTTAGCCGAAAGCTCTTCAATATGCTTCTTTAACTCGGCTAGTTCCGGTGGTGACATCCTATACGGAGCCAGAGAGATAGGCCCCACACCAGGCAACAGATCAATCGTGAACTCAATCTCTCTATGAGGCGGAAGTTGTGGAATTTCATCGGGAAACACATCCACAAACTCCCTCACCACGGAAATAGTGCCAATCTCCTCATGACTTCCGCCTACTAAACCCCCCACAAAGACATATCCCAATGCCCCGGCCCTCAAAGCCTTTCTAACCTGCAACACAGATAGATATGGGGAAGAACTAGTAGCAGAATCATCAGCATCAAGCACAATCCTTTTACCACAGCAGTCTATCATAGCACAGTTCTTTGACAACCAGTCCATACCCAAGATAACTTGAAGGCTGATCATAGGTAAACAAATAAAATCCAGCACGTAATCTCGGCCTTCATATTTGAATTCGACATCTTTACACAACACGGATGTATAACACTCCTCTCCAGTAGCAGTAACCACTTTCATTGGAGGGCGAATGTCATACATTTGCAAATTTAGCCCAACGGCCATAAAATCAGACATACAGGAGTGTGTAGCTCCTGAATCAAACAACACTTCAACATCCATATTATCAATGTAAATTGTACCTTTCACTAGATTCGGAGCCTTCTCCGATTGCTGACGGTCCATGGTATATACTCTACCAACCGTCTGAGACTCTAGCATAGGTTGAACAACAGAGACCGGAACAGCAGTAGCTTGAACTGCCATAGTCCTTGCTTCGTTCTGAGGACACTGCCTGGAGTAGTGACCGGATCTTCCACATTTAAAACAAATCAATTCACCGGTAGCACATGGACCCCTATGCTCTTTGCCACATCCCTTGCACTTGGGAGGAGGTCCTCTATCAACAAAATTCTTCTGAGTACCGGGTTTTTTGAACAAGTCAAAGGGCTTATTCGCATTCAGCTTCTTGCCTTGCACCTTCCTGTTCTTCCAATAACCTGAGCCCGTTGCTTTATTGGAACTAGGTGCCTGGGCCTCAGAAGACTTCTTG